>NC_091352.1:7371411-7373911 GCF_038502225.1 Cherax quadricarinatus | reverse complement strand
CTTCCTTAAATCTCCTGTTCAGCTCCTCGCATACCTCCTGATCATTTCTTGTGAGTTCTCCACCTTCTGTCCTTAATCTGATCACCTGGTCTTTGACTGTTGTCTTCCTACTGATGTGGCTATACAACAGTTTCGGGTCAGTATTGATTCTCGATGCTATGTCATTTTCATACTGTCGCTGGGCCTCCCTCCTTACCTGTGCATACTCATTCCTGGCTCTGCGACTGATCTCCCTATTTTCGTGTGTTCTCTGCCTTCTGTACTTTTTCCATTCTCTATTGCACTTTGTTTTTGCCTCCTTACACCGTCGGGTAAACCAGGGGCTCGTTCTGGTCTTCCCGTTGTTACTGTTGCCCTTGGGAATAAACCTTTCCACTGCCTCCTTGCATTTTGTTGTTGCATATTCCATCATTTCATTTACTGGCTTTCCTGCCAGTTCTCTGTCCCACTGGACCTCCCACAGGAAGTTCTTCAACCCTATGTAGTCCCCTCTTTTATAGTCAGGCTTTTCCCATTCAACTCCTGTTATTCTCTCCACTTGCAGCTCTACTATGTATTCAAAGCACAGAACCACATGGTCGCTAGCTCCTAGGGGACTCTCATACTTGATGTCCTCAATGTCTGAGCTGCCCAGGGTGAACACATTTCCAATCTTGCTGGTTCATCCTCCCCTCTCACTCTGGTAGTGTCCTTAACATGTTGGTGCATGAGGTTTTCCAGCACCACGTCCAACATCCTGGCTCTCCATGTTTCAGGACCCCCATGTGGCTCCAGGTTTTCCCAGTCAATCTCCCTGTAGTTGAAATCCCCCATAACCAGCAACTCTGCTCTGCTGGAGTGAGCTCTTCTTGCCACCTCAGCAAGTGTATCCACCATTGCTCTGTTGCTCTCTTCATATTCCTCTCTTGGCCTCCTGCAGTTCTGTGGTGGATTATACATCACTGCAATGACCACTTTGTGTTCCCCAGACTGAAGTGTACCTACTATGTAGTCTCTTTCTCCCGTCTCATCTATGCCTTCCATTTTCTCGAATTTCCATCTGTTTTTTACGAGCAGAGCAACCCCACCTCCCCCTCTGTCCCTTCTATCTTTCCTCATGATCTGGTATCCTGGTGGGAAGATTGCATCTGTTATTGTCTCTGTGAGTTTTGTTTCTGTAACTGCTATGATGTCTGGGGACTTCTCATTGATTCTTTCTTGCCATTCATGTTTATTCGTTAATCCATCTGCATTTGTGTACCAAACCTTCAACTTCTGTTCTAATACTGTAACTGTGGTGTGGGGGGTGGAAACAGAGGGATCGGTGTGTGATGGTTGGTTTGGATTGTTCAGTTGCCTTGGGGGTGTCGTGGCTGGAGTCCTTCTGCAGGTGTTTCTGGGGGTGTGCTTGTCCTTCCATTTGATCCTGGGTTGTTCTGCTCTCCTTTTTCGTTTCCTCCCATTTCTCCTTTCGTTTTTGAACTCTCTCTTTCATCGTCTTCCTTTCGTCCTGTGTTCTGTCTCGATCGAGGTACACACTCCGGAACTCCTGCTTGCCTCTCAGCCATGCTTTCTCCTGCAGGATCATGGTTCGGGTTGATTCTGCCTTGAAAATTACTTTGAGAGGCCGATTCCTTTTCTTTGTGAACCACCCAATTCTCCGAAAATTTGCCACCTGTTTCATGTCCCCCTCGCCTATCACCTTCATGATATCTTCAATCGCTTTTTTCTCCTCCTGCTTTCTTTCATCATAAGTTTCCCCTTTAGCTTCGTCTAGCCCATAGACAAACACGGATCTCTCCCTTTCCACCTCCCACTGTGACTCCCATTGCATCCTCTGTGTTTTAGTTCCTTCCCATGGAGTGTTCCTTCCTTCAGTCCCTTCCCTAGTTATGGCCCCTATGCTTCTTGGTTTGTCCTTCCTGCTCACCAGTTCCTGGCCCCCACAGGTATCTGGTAAGGTCCTTGCACATGTCCTAGTTCCTTCAATGTCTTCCAACCTCTCATTCTGTCCTAGTGTGCTCCCTGTCTTTGTTTTGGCCCCATGTGGGTTTGACAGGACCTCTGCATACAGTTTAGTTTCCATGCTTCCTTCAGACCTGTTGTCTGTGTTTGATGTAGCCATTACCGATGCTACTTCTGTAATATCTTTGTCTCTGTGCTGTTTCAGATGTCTCGGCTCCTCTTCTAATCTCTCTATCTTGATTTCTGCTGCTGTGGCCTGTTGCTTCCACCTTCTGCATTCTTCTGCTAACCTCTCTTCCATCTTTCTTTCCAGCTCATCTAGTCTCCTTCCCCAGTCTTCCTCCCTTTTTTTGAGCTCTACCTCCCATTCCTCCCTCCCAGATTCGTCCTTGGAGCCCCTTGTCCTCATCCTGGTTCTAGGTTCCCCCGTTGCTCCACAGAAGGGGGAACGGGTGGTTAGGGGGAGGGGAATAGATGGTTAGGAGGAGAGGGGATGGATGGTTGTGGGGGAGGGGGAGGATGGTTACTGGAGGGGTAGAGATAGTTGGGGGAGGGG
>NC_091352.1:7279760-7368811 GCF_038502225.1 Cherax quadricarinatus | reverse complement strand
ATCAATATGACAGTTTTCTGAACACTATACATGCTGCTCAAAGAACGTTTATCCCGTATAAAGAAATTAGATCAAAGAGAAATGACTCAAAATGGATGAATAATAGGCTGAAATATCTACTAGGGCATAAGAAAGAAATTTATAGGCGTATCAAAAGAGGTGAGGGTCATCTTATGAATCAGTATATTGACATTAAGAGGGACATTAAAAAGGGGATAAGAAAAGCTAAAAGGGACTATGAAATTAAAGTTGCTAGGGATTCTAAAACTAACCCAAAAAGTTTCCAGGTCTATAGAACAAAAGTTAGAGATAAGATAGGTCCCCTTAAAAATAACTATGGGCATCTTACTGAGAGAGAATGAAATGTGCTCGATTTTAAATAATTATTTTCTCTCGGTTTTTACACAGGAAGACACTAACAATATTCCAGTAATTAATTTTTATAGTGGGCTAGAAGAAGATAAATTATGTAACATCCTAGCACTTATAAGTTAAATGATGTAGAACTTAGCCATACAGATTGCGAAAAGGACTTGGGGGTTATGGTGAGCAGCAACCTTAAACCAAGACAGCAATGCCTAAGCGTACATAATAAGGCAAATAGATTACTGGAATTTATATCAAGAAGTGTAAGCAACAGAAGTCCAGAGGTCATACTGCAACTTTATACATCATTAGTAAGGCCTCACCTAGATTATGCAGCTCAATTCTGGTCTCCATATTACAGAATGGACATAAATTCGTTAGAAAATATTCAGCGTAGGATGACTAAATTAATACATAGCATTAGAAATCTTCCTTATGAAGAAAGATTGAAGACTCTTGAGTTACATTCACTTGTTAGACGAAGAATGAGGGGAGACCTGATCGAAGTGTATAAGTGGAAGATAGGTATTAATAAAGAGGATATTAATAAGGCCTTGAGGATATCTCTCCAAGAGAGAACCCGCAGTAATGGATTTAAATTAGATAATGTGCGGGTTATTTGTGTATAGATAAGTTTAGATTTAGAAAGGACATAGGAAAGTATTGGTTCGGAAATAGGGTAGTTGATGAGCAGAACAGTCTACCTAGTTGGGTTATTGAGGCTAGGACCTTGGGTAGTTTCAAATTTAGATTGGATAAGTATATGAGTGGGAGGGGTTGGATTTGAGTGGGACTTGCACATCAGAGCTTATTTCTTGGGTAGCACTGAGGGTTGGGTTGGGCAAGCGTTTTGTTGGTGGGATGAGTTGTAAAGGACCTGCCTAGTATGGGCCAACAGGCCTCCTGCAGTGCTCCTCCTTTCTTATGTTCTTATGAAAGAGGAGGAGGAGGAGGAGGGAGGAAAGAGGAGGAGGAGGGAGGAAAGAGGAGGAGGAGGGAGGAAAGAAGAGGAGGAGGGATTAAAGAGGAGGTAGGAAAGAGGAGGAGGAGGGAGGAAAGAGGAGGAGGGGGGAGGAAAGAGGGGGAGGAAAGAGGAGGGAGGAAAGAGGAGGAGGGAGGAAAGAGGAGGAGGGAGGAAAGAGGAGGGAGGGAGGAAAGAGGAGGAGGAGGAAAGAGGAAAGAGGAGGAGGAGGAGGAGGAGGCGAGGAGGATGACAACAGCAATGAGGGCACGTACGATATTTGCAACACTGATGAAGACGACAATGAGAAAAAGAATAGTGCACTAACAAAAGTTCATGTTTTAGTAGCATTACATAGGTAAGCCTCATGTTCTGTAGTCCTAATAGAAGCTGCCCTTCTGAATTTGAGGTAATTAATTATTCCACACCTCCACATATAGTGTACATAAAAAATAAAGCCATGTTCTTCCCTTATACAGTGGACCCCTGGGTAACGACGTCATCGGCTAATGAAAAAATCAGGTAGCGACACATTTTTGCGTCAAAATATTGGTTCGACCAATGACAAAGAACTCGGTTAAGGACACTTGTCCCGAACATGTCCGTGTGCCCTGAGCAGGCCTGGCCATTCCATGTACAGCTAGTATGCCACTGTTTACAAGCCAGGGAAGATGATTCCACATGTACATGTGATATATTTTGTATTATTCAATTGTTTTTAGTGCTTGTAACTGCTAAATAAGCCACCATGGTCCCAAAGAAAGCTTCTAGTGCCAGCCCTGTGGTAAAGAGGGTGAGACATACTATTGAAATGAAGAAAGAGATCATCAAAAAATACTAAAGTGGAGTGTGTGTCGATGAAGAGCTAACAACTACAGAGCTGCAAGAGCTTGAGGTGCAACATCAACAGACCACAGCTCAGGAATTTCCTTCAGAGGAGGAGGAGGAGGAGGAGAGATGGAGGAAGTTGCCTTCATCAAAGATTAAGGACACTTGTACAATGTGGACAAAGGTGCAAGCATTTATGGACGAACATTACCCTGACACAGCTGTTGCAGGCCGTATTGGCAACATGTACAATGACACTAGTGTGTCCCATTTTAGGGAAATCTTAGAGAGAGACCAGAAACAGAGCTCCCTGGTCCCAGTGGCATTAAAAAACAAAGAAGGGAGGTAACCCCAGAAAAGGATTTGTTACCCAAAGTCTTCATGGAAGGGGATTACCCTTCCAAACAATTATAAACTCCTCCATCCTCTGCCCTCCTCCCATCTCATCACTCATCAATAAGTCCTCAATAAAGGCAAGTGTCATTTCAGTAATGTTTATTCAGCATGTCGCATTGTTTTCTGTGTAGGAAAATTTAATTTCATGTATAAAGAATATTTTGTTTAATACTTGTGGGTGTTTGGAACAGTTTAATTGGATTTCCATTATTTCTTATGGGGAAAATTAATTCGGCTAATGACAAAATCGGTTAAAGACAAGCTCTCTGGAATGGATTAGTGTCGTTATCCGAGGGTCCACTGTATATTTAGAAAATCCACCCTATTCTCCATTAATCACATATACGGTGATTATTACATATACTGTATATACAATATACAAATAACTCATGTATAGGAGAAAAACTGTACTGTATCACAGTAATATACATTGTAGTATCTATTGTATAAAGGTAGAATTGTGTCCCTTGAGGGAAACAATTTCCAAGTTTGATAATAAGTTTAAACAGTCTTAATAAATATAACACAGAGGTTTCTTGCCAATAATGAGGAAACCAGATTACATGTTTGAGCACTGAGGATGTGACTCCAATCCATATCCTTGTACAGTTCACACTGTGGAAGGACTGCCAAATGTTAAGTTGTAACATCATGTTATTTCTGTTATTTAGTATTTCTTCATTCCCAAAGTTTCACCTGCTTAATACTGAAAAGTATATATACGTGTTAATTCTCCATGGGGAAGAAGAAAGTTCTTCCTCTGTAAGCTATGTTTGTCTTAAGAGGCAACCAAAATGCCGGAAACAAGGGGCTGACAACCCCTCTTCCTGTATAAATTACCAAATTTTAGGGGTGACCTAAAAAGAAAAACTTTCTTTTTTCTTTTCAGGTCACCCCTGTCTTGGTGGGATACAGCCGGTTCACTGATATATATATATAAAAAAAAAAGGTGTTAATACATTTCTCAGCATAAATAACAATACTGTAATTCCAAACTCAATGTAATTATTATCTTACCCTCCTTACTGGCATCTGCTTTTTTATCCTTCTTCTTCTTCTTCTTTTTCTTTTTTTTATCTTTTTCTTCTTTTTCTTCAGTTTCCTTCTTCTCTTCATCTTCCTTTTCCTTGTCTTTCTCTTTCTCTTCCTCCTCCTCCTCATCAGAACCTAGCAACTTCCTAAGTCCATCCTGGTTCTCCACCCCAGTCAACTCTGTCCTTACAATTTCATCATTCTCAGCATCTGAACTGGGAAGCAAGAAACATGCATTATTTACTATAATTATTATTAAGAAATTACATTAAAAATAATGATATAGGATACAATGGGAGGGAAAGGACCTAAGATGCAAGGAGTGATCCACCAGCAAATGAGAACATAGAAAAATCCTTTTTTAAACTCTTAAGCTGTAACCTGTGGGGACCTTACCGCCTCCTTTCAATGGACATTTAATGTGTGTCATTTTCCTTATATTGCAGATGTTATATACGTATAACAATAGTCTTGTATATGGTAAAAAAAAATATTAACATTTTACCAGCTTATAAAGTGAAGATATTGCCGTCTTTAAGTCTATTTACAGGTTGGCAAAATTTTACTTACTTCCTGAATGTTAATATTACAGTACTTAAGGCATCTAAACTGTCGTATCTGAGCACCTCTACAAGGACAGTGATTATGTATGAGTGATGGTAAAAGTGTTGAATAATGAATAATGTTAAATTACATTCATAGACCCTTAAATGTGTAAATTCAAGAATTATGTGGATTAAAGTAAAGGTTGGATGCGAAAAGTGGGTCATAATAAGAGTGTATGCACCTGGAGAAGAGAGGAATGTAGAGGAGAGAGAGAGATTTTGGGAGATGTTAAGTGAATGTATAGGAGCCTTTGAACCAAGTGAGAGAGTCATTGTGGTAGGGGATCTGAATGCTAAAGTAGGAGAAACTTTTAGAGAGGGTGTGGTAGGTAAGTTTGGGGTGCCAGGTGTAAATGATAATGGGAGCCCTTTGATTGAACTTTGTATAGAAAGGGGTTTAGTTATAGGTAATAAATATTTTAAGAAAAAGAGGATAAATAAGTATACAAGATATGATGTAGGGCGAAATGACATTAGTTTGTTGGATTATGTATTGGTAGATAAAAGACTGTTGAGTAGACTTCAGGATGTACATGTTTATAGAGGGGCCACAGATATATCAGATCACTTTCTAGTTGTAGCTACACTGAGAGTAAAAGGTAGATGGGATACAAGGAGAATAGAAGCATCAGGGAAGAGAGAGGTGAAGGTTTATAAACTAAAAGAGGAGGCAGTTAGGGTAAGATATAAACAGCTATTGGAGGATAGATGGGCTAATGAGAGCATAGGAAATGGGGTCGAAGAGGTATGGGGTAGGTTTAAAAATGTAGTGTTAGAGTGTTCAGCAGAAGTTTGTAGTTACAGGAAAGTGGGTGCGGGAGGGAAGAGGAGCGATTGGTGGAATGATGATGTAAAGAGAGTAGTAAGAGAGAAAAAGTTAGCATATGAGAAGTTTTTACAAAGTAGAAGTGATGCAAGGAGGGAAGAGTATATGGAGAAAAAGAGAGAGGTTAAGAGAGTGGTGAAGCAATGTAAAAAGAGAGCAAATGAGAGAGTGGGTGAGATGTTATCAACAAATTTTGTTGAAAATAAGAAAGTTTTGGAGTGAGATTAACAAGTTAAGGAAGCCTAGAGAACAAATGGATTTGTCAGTTAAAAATAGGAGAGGAGAGTTATTAAATGGAGAGTTAGAGGTATTGGGAAGATGGAGGGAATATTTTGAGGAATTGTTAAATGTTGATGAAGATAGGGAAGCTGTGATTTCGTGTATAGGGCAAGGAGGAATAACATCTTGTAGGAGTGAGGAAGAGCCAGTTGTGAGTGTGGGGGAAGTTCGTGAGGCAGTAGGTAAAATGAAAGAGGGTAAGGCAGCCGGGATTGATGGGATAAAGATAGAAATGTTAAAAGTAGGTGGGGATATAGTTTTGGAGTGGTTGGTGCAATTATTTAATAAATGTATGGAAGAGGGTAAGGTACCTAGGGATTGGCAGAGAGCATGCATAGTTCCTTTGTATAAAGGCAATGGGGATAAAAGAGAGTGCAAAAATTATAGGGGGAGAAGTCTGTTGATGAGCATGGAAGTTTCGGAGTGGGTAGGGGATGTGTAGATCAAGTGTTTACATTGAAGCATATATGTGAACAGTATTTAGATAAAGGTAGGGAAGTTTTTATTGCATTTATGGATTTAGAAAAGGCATATGATAGAGTGGATAGAGGAGCAATGTGGCAGATGTTGCAAGTATATGGAATAGGTGGTAAGTTATTAACTGCTGTAATGAGTTTTTATGAGGATAGTGAGGCTCAAGTTAGGGTGTGTAGAAGAGAGGGAGACTACTTCCCGGTAAAAGTAGGTCTTAGACAGGGATGTGTAATGTCACCATGGTTGTTTAATATATTTATAGATGGGGTTGTAAAGGAAGTAAATGCTAAGGTGTTCGGGAGATGGGTGGGATTAAATTTTGGGGAATCAAATTCAAAATGGGAATTGACAGTTACTTTTTGCTGATGATACTGTGCTTATGGGAGATTCTAAAGAAAAATTGCAAAGGTTAGTGGATGAGTTTGGTAATGTGTGTAAAGGTAGAAAGTTGAAAGTGAACATAGAAAAGAGTAAGGTGATGAGGGTGTCAAATGATTTAGATAAAGAAAAATTGGATATCAAATTGGGGAGCAGGAGTATGGAAGAGTGAATGTTTTCAGATACTTGGGAGTTGACGTGTCGGCGGATGGATTTATGAAGAATGAGGTTAATCATAAAATTGTTGAGGTAAAAAAGGTGAGTGGTGCGTTGAGGTATATGTGGAGTCAAAAAACGTTATCTATGGAGGCAAAGAAGGGAATGTATGAAAGTATAGTAGTACCAACACTCTTATATGGGTGTGAAGCTTGGGTGGTAAATGCAGCAGCGAGGAGACGGTTGGAGGCAGTGGAGATGTCCTGTCTAAGGGCAATGCGTGGTGTAAATATTATGCAGAAAATTCGGAGTGTGGAAATTAGGAAAAGGTGTGGAGTTAATAAAAGTATTAGTCAGAGGGCAGAAGAGGGGTTGTTGAGGTGGTTTGGTCATTTAGAGAGAATGGATCAAAGTAGAATGACATGGAAAGCATATAAATCTATAGGTGAAGGAAGGCGGGGTAGGGGTCGTCCTCGAAAGGGTTGGAGAGAGGGGGTAAAGGAGGTTTTGTGGGCAAAGGGCTTGGACTTCCAGCAAGCGTGCGTGAGCGTGTTAGATAGGAGTGAATGGAGACGAATGGTACTTGGGACCTGACAATCTGTTGGAGTGTGAGCAGGGTAATATTTAGTGAAGGGATTCAGGGAAACCGGTTATTTTCATATAGTCGGACTTGAGTCCTGGAAATGGGAAGTACAATGCCTGCACTTTAAAGGAGGGGTTTGGGATATTGGCAGTTTGGAGGGATATGTTGTGTATCTTTAAATGTGTGTATGCTTCTAAACTGTTGTATTCTGAGCACCTCTGCAAAAACAGTGATAATGTGCGAGTGTGGTGAAAGTGTTGAATGATGATGAAAGTATTTTCTTTTTGGGGATTTTCTTTCTTTTTTTGGGTCACCCTGCCTCGGTGGGAGACGGCCGACTTGTTGGAGAAAAAAAAAAAAAAAAAGTCTGTTGAGTATACCTGGTAAAGTGTATGGTAGAGTTATTATTGAAAGAATTAAGAGTAAGACGGAGAATAGGATAGCAGATGAATAAGGAGGCTTTAGGAAAGGTAGGGGGTGTGTGGACCAGGTGTTTACAGTGAAACATGTAAGTGAACAGTATTTAGATAAGGCTAAAGAGGTCTTTGTGGCATTTATGGATTTGGAAAAGGCATATGACAGGGTGGATAGGGGGGCAATGTGGCAGATGTTGCAGGTGTATGGTGTAGGAGGTAGGTTACTGAAAGAAGTGAAGAGTTTTTACGAGGATAATGAGGCTCAAGTTAGAGTATGTAGGAAAGAGGGAAATTATTTCCCAGTAAAAGTAGGCCTTAGACAAGGATGTGTGATGTCACTGTGGTTGTTTAATATATTTATAGATGGGGTGGTAAGAGAAGTAAATGCAAGGGTCTTGGCAAGAGGTGTGGAGTTAAAAGATAAAGAATCACACATAAAGTGGGAGTTGTCACAGTTGCTCTTTGCTGAGGGAGATTCTGAAGAGATGTTGCAGAGATTGGTGGATGAATTTGGTAGGGTATGCAAAAGAAGAAAATTAAAAGTGAATACAGGAAAGAGTAAGGTTAGGAGGATAACAAACAGATTAGGTGATGAAAGACTGGATATCAGATTGGAGGGAGAGAGTATGGAGGAGGTGAATGTATTCAGATATTTGGGAGTGGATGTGTCAGCAGATGGGTCTATGAAAGATGAGGTGAATCATAGAATTGATGAGGGGAAAAGGGTGAGTGGTGCACTTAGGAGTCTGTGGAGACAAAGAACTTTGTCCTTGGAGGCAAAGAGGGGAATGTATAAGAGTATTGTTTTACCAACGCTCTTATATGGGTGTGAAGCTTGGGTGATGAATGTTGCAGCGAGGAGAAGGCTGGAGGCAGTGGAGATGTCATGTCTGATGGCAATGTGTGGTGTGAATATAATGCAGAGAATTCGTAGTTTGGAAGTTAGGAGGAGGTGCGGGATTACCAAAACTGTTGTCCAGAGGGCTGAGGAAGGGTTGTTGAGGTGGTTCGGACATGTAGAGAGAATGGAGCGAAACAGAGTGACTTCAAGAGTGTATCAGTCTGTAGTGGAAGGAAGGCGGGGTAGGGATCGGCCTAGGAAAGGTTGGAGGGAGGGGGTAAAGGAGGTTTTGTGTGCGAGGGGCTTGGACTTCCAGCAGGCATGCGTGAGCATGTTTGATAGGAGTGAATGGAGACAAATGGTTTTTAATACTTGACGTGCTGTTGGAGTGTGAGCAACGTAACATTTATGAAGGGAGTCAGGGAAACCGGCAGGCCGGACTCAAGTCCTGGAGATGGGAAGTACAGTGCCTGCACTCTGAAGGAGGGGTGTTAATGTTGCAGTTTAAAAACTGTAGTGTAAAGCACCCTTCTGGCAAGACAGTGATGGAGTGAATGATGGTGAAAGTTTTTCTTTTTCGGGCCACCCTGCCTTGGTGGGAATCGGCCAGTGTGTTTATAAAAAAAAAAATAATAATAAAAAAATGCATGAGTGAGAGGGGTTGGATTTGAGTGGGACTTGCATATGAGTGGATAGGGTCAACAGAGCTTATTTCTTGGGTGGCATTGAAAATTGGTTGGGCAAGTGTTTTGTTAGTGGGATTGATTATAAAGGACCTGCCTAGTATGGGCCAACAGGCCTGCTACAGTGTTCCTTCTTTCTTATGTTCTTTTTGGGTACTTCTTCCTTTTTGGGTCACCCTGCCTCGGTTGGAAACGAGACATGTTTAAAAAAAAAACTTGGGTCAATGGGTGGTATTAATATTATGCAGAGAATAAGGAGCAAAGAAATTACAGAACGGTATACTGATAAAAAAAAACAAAAGAGGGGATTGTCAAGATGGTTAGGAGCAAGATGGACTGACCAAGAGGGTGAATAAATCTGGGGATTGATGGAAGGATGAAGAGGATGTCCCAGGAAGAAGTTAGGGTATGAAGGCAGTTAGAATAGTAAGGACTTAAATATCCCATAGATGTGTGTGTGTGTTACAGAAGATTAGTCAAGTAGTTATTGAGATTTTGTGTGGTATTGAAATCTGAGCAAGGTAGGGTTAATGCCTTTGCGACCTGGTCCATAACCAGACCTGCACAGCTTCAGTTTTAGGGTGGGTTCATATGTTCAGTTAGGGGCATCATTTAAATAGTGAGGTCTGCACTTCTTTTAAGTTAGCTACAGAACAAGTAATGGTAAATGCTTTTTCTTCTAAGGGTTACCCTACTTTCGTTGGAAAAAACTAACGTGAGAAAAGAGAATACAACTTACTCTGAAGAATCACTAGATATGTAATCATGCTCAGCACCATCATCGTGCTCATCACTTTCTTCAAAGCAGTCTTCATCACTTTCTCCATCAAAATTTTTCTTCTTTTTCCCGCCTGTAGAAAAATAATTAAAAATACTGTACATAACTCATTATTCTTCAAACACAAATTAATCTTCAATATAAATGCTGGATGAAAAAGGCACACAATACAGCATAAACCCTAATAATAATGGTTCACATGAGGGGAGCTTTATTAACCCTTTGAGGGTCGACAGGCCCTCTCCGAGACTTGTTCTCAGGGTTGGCCAAATTTAAAAAAAAAAATTATTTTTTTTCTTTATTAAAAGATACAGAATCTTTTCCCGATCATAATGACACCAAAAGTATGAAATTTGATGGAAAACTTACGGAATTATGCTCTTGCGAAGTTAGCAGTCTCAATGATGTTTACGCATCGGCGATTTTGCCCACTTTGAGACCTATTTTCGGCCAATTCCAGTGTACTAGTTGACAAAAATCATAACTATTTCTCTAGAACTCCATTTTTTCTATTGAATGAGTACAAGAAACCACGCATTTACTGATTTCAACTATCCAATACAGTGGTCAGAATTTAGCAATTTTGCTAATTTCACACAAATTTCAAATGATGCCAATTTCCAAATAGGGCCCAGAATAAACAAGAAAGACATTCCTGGCACTAAAATAACATTTCCTCTGTTCGTTAGTCACATCCCCAGGCCCCTCTTATATTTCTTTGGCTTTCCACTTTCAATTTTTCTTACAAAAAAATAGAAGATTTACTGTTATGCAGACTGCTGCATTAGTGTAGAAATAGTATAAATAATATCAGCGCACTTGTGAAAGAATATTAGACTCACCAGTTGACGTGTATTGGACGCTTGGCATGATTTGTTTACTTTTGAACTTTGGTAAAAATCAAACATTTCTGCTACCTTGAGCTCAATTTCAAGGTACTTTTCATTGTAAAACCAGTCAAAATCATCTCAATTTCTGTAATATGTCTTCCATTCTATAAAATGAGACCAAGAAAACTAGAATACAACAATAAATACCATACGAAAATACAGTGCAAAGTTGCTGTTTTATTCCAAAAACATGGTCAAAGTTTTTTTTTCTCATTATGCACTGTTTGCTGCAGGATTTTTTTTATACTGAGCACACTGACCACATAGACCCATTCTTTCGTATGTATGCCTACCAGCTTTCTCCCACTAGATCTGAGGGCACTAGAATTTAGGCGTACTAGTACGTCAAAAACCCTGGGTCGTAAGCCGTACTAGTACTGCCGAAACCCTCAAAGGGTTAAATTAATCCGATAAGGCTTCTTGAACATAAGAACGGAGGAAAACTATCAGGCCTACTGGCCCAAACAAGGCAAAAACAATCACAATAGAGGCTTATGCTTTGTGTGTGCCTTTCTCACAGCCTCTTCTTCCTACATATAAATGCTATAAAAATAACTGATGAAGGGCTCTTGATCTGAGGAATAGGACCTACCTACCTTTCTTAGCCAACCCAATCCTTAAGCACTGTACAATATAACCCTTGAGAGTTTGGCACTCCATATAAATAATAATGATAATCTTTGCAAGCATTTCATTAATCTCACAAAGTGGTCTCTCACCTTCCATCAGTGGATGATTATGACACTTAATCAAAACGTAACATAAATTTAGTTTTGAAAGCAGGTAAAACTGAAGAGCCCTTTGCTCGTAATTCCCTATGAAGAATGAAGTGTTATTCCTAATAAATTTTTCTTTAAACAAACCAACCATATCCCACCAAGGCAGGGAGGCTCAAAACAAAAAACAAGTTTCTCTTTTAAGAATTAATAATGTATACAGGAGAAAGGGTTACTAGTCCCTTGCTCCCGGCATTTTAGTCACCTTTTACGACACGCATGGCTTACGAAGGAAGAATTCTGTTCCACTTCCCCGTGGAGATATAAGGAAATAAACAACAAGAACAACTAAGAAAATAGAAGAAACCTCAGAGGGGTGTGTGTGTATATATATATATGCTTATACATGCATGTGTAGTGTGACCTAAGTGTAAGTATAAGGAGCAAGATATACCTGAAATCTTGCATGCATGAGCCAGAAAAAAAAAAAACACCAGCAATCCTACCATAGTGTAAAACAATTACAGGCTTTTGTTTTACACTCATTTGGCAGGACGGTAGTACCTCCTAATAAACTATTGTTGCAAAAATGGCAAGGAATGTTTAAGCTTACCGTGTTGTGATCTGCCTTTGGCCTGAACTTTTTTCTTCTTTTTGGGTCTGTCACCATCAGATTCCTCGTCATCCTCTTCACCTTCAGATTCGTTGTCTGACATCCAGTCATCCAGCTCAGAAAGTATCATGGCTGTGAAAATACCACCAATGGGTAATCTTGTTTTATCTCAGCATTAAAGGAGACAGGAGGGAGAAGGGAAGACAGCGAGGAAGAGAAGGATGGAGGAGTAAGGGAAAAAAAGGCGAAAGATGAAGGAGTAAAGGAAAAAGAGGAGGATGGATATTAAGGGATAAAGGAAGAGCCAGAGGAGGAGGAGGAGGAAAGGATAGAAGTGGCAACTAAAATAAATTATAGCAGATTTGGTTTAAACATTCATCAGTGATATAAAAGCTGGTGAATGAATTCATAAAAACAGCTAATAACAAATTATACATAATAAGAGTAAAAAATAATACCAATAACAATAATAAAATTTTCAAGATGTGTTAACAGAGGTGCACTGATAAATAACTGACAAAGCTACCATTATATTTATGTAGATGAATGGTTCAGAGAACTGACAAGTTGATAAATTAGACACATGTGCAACATATGGGCATCTTTAATGAGGAAACATTTTGCCACACAGTGTCTTCATCAGTCCATACAAAGGAGAATTTGAAGAACAGGAGTAGTTTGAGGTAATCAGTCCCTCAGCCTTGAGTCAATGTGATCAGTCCATCAATCTTGAAAAGAATACAGCGTATGTGCAAAGAAGTGGTTTATATACTGTAGGCAGGAGAGGTGCAGAAGTCGTAGGTGGTATCACATTTGACGAATGTGGAAGTAGGTCATGCCCCAGGGGTAGGCAAGTTGAAGATGATCACACTGACTCAAAGCTGATGAACTGATTACCTCAAACTCCTCCTGTTGTTCAACATTCTCCTTTGTATGGACTGATGAAGCCACTGTGATGCAAAACATTTCCTCATTAAAGATACTTACATGCTGCACATGTGTCTAATTTACCACAATCATATTTAGCTGAAACGTACTTGGTCACTAGTTAGTGCCATTGGGAAACCTTGCATAAAAAAAAAAAAAAATCAATGAGAATGTTTTTTAAATGCCATTCCAGATCCACATATGCAAAGAAAATGCACATCTAGGTCTGAAAAGCACACAACTTGTTATTCATAAATTGGTAAAGCTTCTATAGGGAATTGCAATACAAATTATTTAGTGTATTATGCACTAGCAGAGTGGCTAACTGCTATGACACACACACAATGAAAGCTTCCTTAGTAAGGGCAAGACCTGACAGAGGAAGCTTCCTTAGTAAGGACAAGATCTGATAGAGGCAAATTGTGAATAACAAGCGCAAATTATTACATTAAGACTAGCTAGAATGATCTAACCATACTTGCTACAAGACCAAGAGAAAGCATCACAATGCAACTTCATTGGTCAAAACCTTATATTACTGAAGGAACTGTTGTTACAATTAACTTACACTTGGCAGATGGCCCTTTTTTCTTCATGCTCTCTTCATCCCCATCTGCTGCTTCCTCTCCATCTTTCTTGAGTTTCTTCTGATACATTACAGAGAAGTAATTCATGATTTTGTCACGCCTGATGAAGCAACATACAATATTAGAGCTTTTATAAATACAAACTGTCATATTCTCTGTTATAAAACAATTACACAAGATATGCAAATGCAGTGATACAAATATAACAATTACAAAGGACTCCTTAATTCTAAATGAAGCTTATAATCTTTACAACTACTTTTTTTTTTTTTTTAACAAGTCGGCCATCTCCCACCGAGGCAGGGTGACCCAAAAAGAAAGAAAATACTTTCATCACCACTCAACTCTTTCACCTCACTCACACATAATCACTGTTTTTGCAGAGGTGCTCAGAACACAACAGCTTAGAAGCATATACATGTACGTATAAAGATACACAACATATCCCTCTAAACTGCCAATATCCCGTACCCCTCCTTTAGAGTGCAAGGGGCTAGTAACCCCTTCTCCTGTATGCATTACTAAAGTTAAAAAAGAGAAACTTTTTCTTTCTGGGCCACCCTGCTTCAGTGGGATATGGCCAGTTTGTTGAAAGAAGCTACATATACACACTGTGTTTTTAACACGCTGACCGGTCTCCCACCGAAGCAGGGTGACAAAAAAAAATTCACCATCATTCACACCAGTGATTCTCAACCAGGGGTAAAAAATTATATGGCAAGGGGTAAATATTTTCGTGCAAACCTTGAATAATTTATTTTTTCTGACTTTCTTGTTTTTGCGTCCCTTTATGATGGCGATAAATTTTTTGTATGGAAGTAAGGGGGTAAATGGAGAAATACATCAAGCCAAGGGAGTTAATGATGGTGGAAAAGTCGAGAATCCCTGATTCACACTATTACTGTCTTTGCACAGGCACACACATGACAGTTTATATGTTACTCTAGACAGCAACTATTCCAACCCCTCATTTAAACTGCAGGCATTGTACTTCCACCTCCAGGACTCAATAAGATACATAAGTACAGTACTGTACTTAAAATATTAGGTAATATAATCTAAATACATGGGGAAGTGGAGAAGAATCCTTCCTCCATAAGTCGTGTGTCATAAGAGTGGAATACAGTGGACCCTCCCTTTTCGGCAGGCTCTGTTTTCGCTCATTTCCATTATCGCCGATTTTTTCTGTAAAATTATTGGCTCCGTTTTGGTTGCTTTCCTCCATTCTCGTCAGTGGTACGGTACACCGAGTGTGCCGCGCACACAACCTCCCACATGCATTCTGAGGAGGCAGTGTCGCTTTGTTTATGGGTGAATGAACATTATCCTGCAAGGCCATAGGAAACATTTCATGATAATTCATTGTTTTTTGCACTTGTTTATTCTGTGTGACTGCTAAATAAGCCACCACGGGCCTAAAGAAAGCTGCTAGTGCCAACCTGTTGATAAAGAAGGCGAGAAACATGATAGAATTCAAGAAAAAAACTCGTAGTAACGTACCAAAGTGGAGGAGGAGGAGGAGAGAGGGGAGAATGTGCCTTCTTCAGCAATTCTATGATATGTGTATGATACTAAAGCAGCAGGAGTTGATAAAGGCTATAGCGCCAGCCAGCGATAAAGTGTAGGATTAACAGTGTAGCAAATAAATTAAGCGATTAAGATAGAAAAAGGACGAGACAAAACTGACTCCTCCAATGTTATTGAAGGTACATATACAGTATAGGGCCATTGACAAACATACGCCGCCCTGCCTATCTTCCACCACCCTAAACCAATGCCAGCATCTCCAAGGTACAGTAAGTGTAAGTATTTCTTATTTATAAATTCTGTACATTGTTTGTGTGAATAGTGTTGGTGGCTTCTGCTGCCGCCTACACTACCACTAATATGTACGGCTCCTCTCTGTGGCCCTGAAAAACCCAACACCACTACTCACAAACATAATGACATATTTTATTCCTTTTAGAGTACGTATATATCATGTCTCTATGTTATCAACATTATGTCATTAGATGAATTATGATAGATAAATAAGCCGTGGAATATAGTTCTTCTCTATAAAATGTATTTTTGTTTATACTTTTGGATGTCTAAAACGGATTAATTGGATTTACATTATTTCTTATGAGGAAAATGGTTTCAGTTTTAGTCAATTTCACATTTCGTTGGACACACTGGAACGAATTAAAGACAAAAAGGGAGGGTCCACTGTAAATTGTCGAGAGTAATGCCTTCTCTTGTATAAATTAACATATGTAAAAAGAAACTTTTCTTCTTTTTGGGTCACCCTGCCTTTATGGAAGATGGCCTGTGTTAAAATAATCCAGTAATTTTTTTTTTCTCATTGGCAGTTTCCCACCAAGGTAAGGTGACAAAGAATAAAGCATATTCACCATCACTTACTCTGTTGCAGCCTCTCCAGAAAAGCATCAACCTGCAACATCTTCCACCCCTCTAAAAGTGTAAACAATGTGCTTCCCAATCTCCTATACTTAAATCTGGCTAGCCATTTTTCTTGAATCCCTTCCTTATTACACTATCCCCACCCACTTTCAATATTTTTGTATTAGTCCAACCAATCTTACTTCTTATTCTTCACTCATTATAAAAGATCTCAGTTTTCACTGCTTTAGATGCAAAAAACTATGAATTCAGAAAAACCTTTCAAATTCCTTTTCTGCCTCCTCTGCACTGAGGGACTTGTAACGGTGCATTGGCTTGAAGTTGTACCACTCTTCAACAGGATATGCTTCAAAAGCCCCGTCTTTACCCTGCATAAATACATACCACGAAGAATTTTCTGACACTCCTCCCTCACGAATACCTCTGAATCTGTCAAAATGAAACACACATCATAAATATTACATACTGTACCTCTGAATCTCTCAAAAAATATGCTAAATTAAACAAGTAAACATGTTAGAGGAGAGAATTCTGTGAATACATTACATACTGCATGAATGTTACAATAAACTCAGCAGAGTAATTTTTATCCAAAATTCTCCTAACTGAAAGCACCTATAATCTATTAACTAAGAATATATAAAATGTTCTTCACTTCACATGATGCTATATTGCATATGTTGATTTTCAGGAATGTAACTGCACGTTATGAGAGGGTTTGCTGTATTTGTAGAATTCTTTAACAACGTCATTTACATATTATGGCCAAACAATGGTTGCATGTTGGAATGTTTGGGGACAGTGTTTGATATAATTCTCTTAAAAGTATTAAAATATAGACAGACATTTTAAAAATGTACTACAAAAGACGAGACATTACAGAGAAAGAATGCATAGAGAACAAAACAGCACAAATTCTTTGGCTATTAATTTTCTATATATGTACTACACAGGTAATGCACTGCATCATTAATGACCAAGATTAACCAATACCTACTTTTTACCATTCTTGCCACCAACGCTCAGAATCCATGGCTGATCCTCAGGTCTGTATTTTTTCACATTGATACCGTACTTCTTTCGTCTAGCTTCTTCTCTCTGCTCACGGCCAAACTCTGAGCCAGCTCCAAATCTAAAAACAAAGAAATAAAACTATTTGAAATGTTAAAAAAAAAAAAAAAATTCTATAGGTACCAAATCAACAGCTCAAGCAATGAAGTATGAGCAGATTGTACCACTCTTCACCTGTCTAGACTAAAATGCCTCAGCATGATAGTGGCTTTCTTTGCTTCAATCTTATTATGATATGTAAACATACATAACCTTAGCAAAGAAATAAATTTTATTTAATTTTTTTGTATGTATTTGTGGTCACAGTGGGAACTATGCTAACCTTCTTATGGTACATAAATATACCTAGTTGGACGAATCTTACTGTAGCCAGCAGACCTAGTGGCTTATGCGTTGGCCTGGAGTTTTATGACTCACTTGCCGCAGGTTCAATCCCCACTTGTACCGTGGATTGTTTGCAATAATATGATTCTGCAAGTTCAAATACATCACCTGACAGATAATGAACAAGACCACTGAAAACTCTAGTTTAATATTAGTCTTCTTAAATTGATTTTGAAACTTAATTATTTTACACAAGATGCAAAATTAAATTTTTTTTCAATGAACTGGCCGTCTCCCACCGAGGGAGGGTGACCTAAAAAAAGAAAAATGAAAGTTTTTCTTTTTTACAATGCAAATTCTTTTTTTATATTTAGTAATTCATACAAAATGGGTTATTAGCCTCTTGCTCCTGGCAAGGGGCTAATAAGGTACAAAAAATTTAAATTAATGCCTTAAAATATTACATTCTAATGGTAATGAATTGACAAAGCATACGTACTATCTCAGGGATAATGAAGGAATTTTAACCAGTGGCACTGACTAAACTTTTATGAATACTTTGGATGAAGCTTAGATATGCATGCTAAACAATGAACAAGGTAAATTAAACTTACTGTAAATACAACTAAGTCATGTAAAGACAGTACAGTACATTAGTATAATGGCAAGTTACTAACAGTTATATCTTGTGATGTTGGTTAATCCTGTAATAGGGTTGATAGGGCTTGTGTACGATAAAACTAACAAGGCAATAAAACCTGTAATGGCACGAACCTTGGTAACTGATATCGACAAATTGGTTTAAAAATACGAGTGATCAGACACTAGGACATATTCATTAGAAAACATTTCTGTCCTAGGACCTTGATCACTTAGAAGTGTATTTTTAAACCAAAACCTGTAATAGCTTGACTTACCAACCCTTGAATAAGTAGAATCCTGATTACCTTACCACCTGTTAGTAGGGATATGCAAAACTCGAAAATCAGATCACTGGGTTCAACCAAACGTGGCCAAACTGTCATAGGGTCATCTTAGCCATTTATTTGAATAAATGCTTTTATTTGTGATCATAAAATGTGGACTTAGGTACAAAACACTATGATAAATTAAACTTCAATAAAAAATAATAATTAATTGCTAGAAATTCATTATTCACCTTAAAAATAGTATTGTTATTATTTTTACTAACTGCATTCATTTGATATTCCCTCATGTGCTCATTTTTGGTCTAAGTTTTAATGTAAATTTTCAAGAAAATTTCATTCTTTCATATAAAAAAAAATGTTAAGGAAAAAAGTAACAAATTTACAAAGAAATTAGATGAGTATAGTGAGGTAGAATGTTTTGTGTTTGCAATTCTTAACATATTAATTTATACATAAAATATCTACCAACCGGGATAAATTAGGAGATTATCTTGTAGGTGTAAAAGGGAAAGTGTTTAGGGGAGATTAAAGTTGTATAGCTGGCCAGAAAATTTTGACTAAGAAAATTAAAGCACCATGGAAGAAGCAAGGTTTGTGTCACTAACTTTGGCATTTCCTCCTCTAAGCTTTTGAACTCCTTCATGTTGTTCTCTCGTTCCATCTTGGTGTGGGTCCAGGTCTTGAAGTCAACACCAAGGGCTGCATGAAATCGCATCATGTTGTACCTTTTCTTCTGTGCTCTGTGAAATCATTTAAATTTATGTTGAAATGATACTTCCATGTGACAATTTTTTAATTGTAAATGCAATTATGTAAATATAAATAAACACCACATGCAAGCACATTTATTTACATATCACATACAAATACTTCTTTATTCCTCCTCATTTTGTCACCAATGAAGTACTATACAGGATGAAGGATCAGAGTTCCAATAGGCATTTTACAAGCTACGAGTGTCTATCCTACCTCAGAATATTTTATTATAGTTAGTTTATAAGTGTATAGAGAACAGCAGTTTAATATTGAAGACCATACACACGGTGTAGGGTTAATAATAATAAAAATAAATAAATATAATAATAATAATAATATATTTTATTTCAGCATGATACAGTGGTTGTACAAAAGAGAATGAATGACATTAGGTGTACATGCCAAAAGCCCTGTACATGTATATGCAGAGCATTTCGGACAAATTTAAGACTAACTTAAGATTAGGAGGGCAATAACAATAAATTGCAATGCCTTTCACTTGCAATTCATCTGTACACTATCAAGAATAGCATACCGTACCTTACCTTTACCTTTGAAGAGTTTCAAGAGTTAACTACTCTCGGAGCCCGGCCATGGGCCAGGCTTGTCCGGTGCTTGCCTGATCAACTAGGCTGCTGGACTTCTGCACCAGCCTTCATCAGGTGTGGACGTTTCTATCTCGCCTGAGTATCAGTGATAAATTTCCCGTTCTCTCTGGGATGCTTGTCTTCAACTATTTTGCCTAAATTCGAAGCAATATTTCCCACAAGAATTAATGTAAATACAATCAATCCGTTCCAGACACCAAAAAATATTCACAAAAAATACATTTTTTAAAGATTAATTATAGTTTTACATACACAAAATGAGAACTAAATAAAATAAATTAAGAACATTTAAATCACTATTACATACCCTTACTGAAGACTTGTTGGCTTACGGAAGACAGGGAGAAGAGAGGGAGGGCAGATTATTGTTTGGAAGGGGAATCGCCCTCAATAAGGACTTTAGGTAACAAGTCCCTCTCTAGGGTTACTTCCCTTCTTTGTTTTTTAATGCCGCTAGGGCCAGCTTGAGAGTCACTGCACCTGTCACCTAAAATAACTGTCCAGAGTCCTCTGTTTCTGGAGTCTCTAGGATTTCCCTAAAATGGGACAAGGTTTTGTCACTGAACATGTTGCATATATGGCTTGTTTCAGCTTGGTCAGGGTGATATTTTTCAACAAAAGTTTGTACCTCATTCCACTTTGCACAAATGTCCTTAATCACTGAAGAAGGCACATCCTTCCTCTCTTCCTCCTCTTCCTCTGAAGCAAGTTCCTCAGCTGTGGTCTGTTGCTGTTGCAGATGAAGCTCTTTCAGCTCTTCAGTGGTTAGCTCTTCCCTGTGGTCCTCCAAATCTTCCACATCCTCGCCACTCACATCCAACCCCATGGACTTCCCCAATGCTACAACAGATTCCACAACAGGCAAAGGGTTAACAGGGTCAGGGTCAGCCTCAAACCCTTCAAAATCCTTCTCAAGGACACAGTCTGGCCACAACTGTCTCCAAGAAGAGTTCAAATTCCTGGAAGTCACTCCTTGCCAAGCCTTACCTATAAGCCTTATAGGTAAGGCTTATGCCTTATGCCCTTATGCCTTGCCTTATAGGTAAGGCTTATGCATTATGCCCTTATGCCTTGCCTCTAAGGCATAATGCCTTAGAGGCAAGGCATAAGGGTCAATTCAATGTCTGAGGTCACTTCAAAGCACTTTTGAAACACTGTTTTTGTGAAGAGTTTTTTGAAGTTAGAAATGACCTGCTGGTCCATGGGCTGGATGAGAGGAGTTGGGTTAGGAGGCAAGAACTTCATTGTTATAAAACGAAAATCCCTGGACAATAGGTCTACCAAGTTTGGAGGATGAGCTGGAGCACTGTCCATTACCAGTGGCAATTTATTTTCCAGGAGGTATTTTTTCACACTCAGGCCAAACACTTCATGGACCCACTCTCATATTTTTCTATTACTTCCTTTTTAAATTCCATCGTGTTTCACACTTTCTTTACCAAAGGAACTTTACTAGGAACTTTCTTGGGACCCACGGTGACTTATTTCCATTGCACTTAATAAAAAAAAAAACACCAAAAACAATGGATTTTAAGGAAATGTTTGGACGAATGTGCGGAGTATATGCTCACTCACCGACAGACAAAGGGAGACTGAATCACCAAAGCCCTGCCAACATACAAGGCAATGGCTGAAATACGGAGCAAAATTTCCACAAAAATCGGACGATAAACAAAGTGGCCGAAAAACGAGGTTCCACTGTACGTCACTGATGTCAGTTAAGCCTGTACACCTTGTAAAAAGAGATCATCATTATTATTATTAGCTTATGTAATCTATCACAGCATGTCCCAAGTAAAAACAGCTACAAGTTGGTAACTTGTGTGCCTCTCAGCAGTGAGCATTTTTTCTCTTTGCATAAAGGTTAGAGCAAATTCAATCTGTTTAGGCACAGAATACAAGAATAAAGTGAAGTAGGTCACTGAAGTACCTAAACTTTCCATCATAAGAACATTCCCTTGTGGTATACTGACAATTAGTAGCTTACAACACGGCTCCATGAACTACCCAATGGAGACAAATGGTATAAAATACCATCACGATGGACCTGCTAAAGCCCATTATGTGGACAAAACATTGTCAATAAAAGATTGCATTATACTGCATGTCTTCTTTTTCCTGAGATTTGTTTTTGACTTTATAAATCCATTGTGTGGGCAAAACATTGTCAATAAAGGATAACGCTGTACTGTATTCGTGTCTTTTTTCCAGGAATTGCCCTAAGAGATTATTAATGAATATATTCTTTAAGGTGGTGTGGGATATAATCAGATTTCTAGCATTTGTTGCTTTCTATCAACAAGTAAACAAATGATCTTTGGTTCATCCAGTAACCATTGCTACATAACAATTGTAAAGCAATCTTTGATAAACCAAACTATCAGTCACAGTTGTTAGGTATACTGTAATAAAATAAGGATGCCATTTCTTATCTGTTTTTCTCAAAAATGTTAAGTCCTTTTCTTAATAAAATATCCTCACAGTTAAAGTACTCACTCTCAAAACAAAATTACTATGCTGCCATTCAATTAGGGGATATGCCAAAGTATCAACATCAATGGATACTGCATAATTTTGATACTGATGTTAGGCCAGTGTTAGGCCAATGGATACTGGATAATTTTGATACAGTGTTAGGCCAATACTGATGTAATGATATCTATGAACTGGCTTTTGCTTAATTTAGTAAAAATATCTCATACTTACTTAGGTACTCTGACCACATATTCAGTCACAGAACCCTGGAAAATACAAAAACAAATTAATAGACAGCACAATTCTGCAGTCTATATGATGTTCCATTAATTTAACATGTAATCTTATAATCAACTTAAGTGCTAAACCAACACATAAATTTAACAACATACCCAGTAGGCACCTTTCAATAATACATGCATGCATGTACATATGCATGCATGTACATATACAGTAGCTATCATAAATGTGCATGAACACAAACTAATCCAAAAGATAATAAGAATGCACACCATAATGTAGTGTTTTAAAAATAAAATACTGAAACATGGGTTACTAACCTAACCAAGTTCAATATGTACTCCATACCTCTCCTAGGCATTGATAAGGCTAAAGTATGAAGGATAGAAGAGTCAACACCCTTCCAAACTTGCTCACTGGCACTTAAGAGTTTGGGGATAATGGACAGATCCATGCTGTGACACGATTAATAAAGTTCTTCATGTTCTCTATCGGATTTAAATCCATCAAGTTACTAGGCCAGTTATTAAAGAAAAATACATCACAATCACATAATCAAACTTTTATATTGTTGGAAGTTTGGCATAGAGCACTGTCTTGCCCAAAAAAAAAATAAATAAATAAAAAGTTGCTGTGGCACCTCTCAAAAATGTCAGACAAAAAGTCCGCTAAAAGCGTACTTGTGCACATGCACATTAATGATGGCTACTGTATATATTACATTATACAGATTTAACTTGAAATAACCCAATAACATCAATGTAATGTTTAAAAAACTGCCAGAAAGCTTATTTAGGTACAATTACACATAAGTACAATTAAACAGGTTTTGGATGATTATAATTGCCTTACATGGTAACATACATGTATATTACCTAGGATAACCCAAAAAAAACAAATCAAAGTGACTTACTACCATTGGGGTCCATGTTAGAACATTTTACTACAAGCAGCCAAGCTATCAGTTAGTATTAATCTGTCATTATTATAATCATACAATACATTGAAATATGTAAACTGCATGAAATCAGTTACAATAAAGTGATACAATATGAAGTAAACTTAGTAGTTTACTTGAACATTAATTAAGTAGAGAATATCAGCTTAATATAATAAATACAAGAATGTTAACAATACAAGAAATCACTTTCTTCCCTTTTTCAGCTTCATTCACTAGGAACCTTTTAGTTGTCTTCCTGAACTGGTTTATGCTAACACTGGCTTTGACATGTTCAGGCAATTCATTTCACTCCAAAATTGTATAATAAATGGTGTTTGAGGATTGAACACCTACCAAACTTGTGTTCACTCTACTAGTACCATACTGGTTTTGGTTCCTAACCTTGACAAAATCTGTGGCGAGACAATTTGGACACAGATTGAGAGCAATTTTATAAATACGATTTAGTTTACGTTGCTGCAGCCTATCTTGCACATTCAGTAATTCCAGCTGCTGTAATTCATCAATAGTAATGCCACTTTGTCTGACCTTTTTTTTTGGGTTATCCTTGGTAAATTATACACAAGTTACTAGGTATGATAACTGTACTTATGTGTACCTGTACCCAGATTAACTTACTAACATGTATTAAGTAGGTGCACACAAGTAGTTATCATATATGTTCTCTTGAATTCAGGCTCAGGATGAATCTCACTTTATTCTTGACAATTTGTAGTATTTTTCGGACTTTTTGTTAGAGCAAAGTACCACGAAGAGCAAGAATACTCTACAAGACTTTGCATCAGAGGTAGACATAGGGTCATGTGAGCCTCAGTAGGTACATACATACTTGTAAGTTTATTTAGGTACAGGTGTGTATATATATATATATATATATATATATATATATATATATATATATATATATATATATATATATATATATATATATATATATATATATATATAAAGTACAATTATCCTAGTGTAAATTACCTATGATATCCCCCCAAAGAAGCAATGTAACATATTTCTATTGGGGTCCTTGATTTTCATTGTCATGTAGATAATTCTTGTTCTTCATGGTTCTCTCTTCAATTATGATTCTTATTATACATTACATAAGAAGAAATAAGAAGGAACACCCAACTTTTCTTTTTTTTTTTGGGGGGGGGGGGATTATCCTAGGTAATCTACACATATTCTGGTATGATAAACTAAGTAAGTAAGTAAGTTTATTCAGGTATACACAAACAGTTACATAGAATTATCCTACATAACAGCATATGTATAGAGAACCGAGGATAACCCAAAAAGTCAGTGACTTTAGGTGTACTTGAAGAAACCGACTTATTTCTTATACTGCAGCAGACATACTAGCCCGTGCTAGGCACATCTAAGTCACCTGCTGGCCTAGCTAATCATACCTGCGAAGAACTAGCCATTTTTTTCCCTGCGTACCCAGGTCAGACACTCCAACACTTGTACCAGCTTGATATGGCGGATGTCGTACCTGCTGACCTGCTTGTTAAATACGGCTCATATAAGGCGTAATATTGTTAGTGCAGAAATACAATTTTATATTGCTAAAATTTTAAGAAGACGTAAACTTATAGTTTTTTTATTAGTCGTTGTCTGTTGTCAATTATTTACGAATATTTAGTTCATTAATTTGTAAACCTCCTCGATTATGGCACTCGTAAATAAAATCTTTCTTGTATAAAATTCAGGTAAGTTGAAATTATTTTAGATGTTCGTGATATTACACACGATAAATAATATATCTGTGTATTGATATACATAATATATCAACCAAACCAGCCTAGTTTTGGGGCCTCTCAAGGAAGCCAAGCAGCGGTTCATGTCACAAGGGCGTATATCAACATCCTGCAAAAGGACAATGCAGTGGAAAAATTAAATTTCAAGAATGTATTTAATCTCCTGAAGAGAGAAGTGGTATGAACAGCTGTACACCCCTCAAGGGAGGTTCCTTGATGCTGGTGAGGGGCTCTTGATCTAGGAAATTGCATCTGTGCTCCAGTTCCCTGAATTGAGCCTGAATGCCTTCCATTCCTCCCCCACATGTACTGTATAATCCTATGGGTTTAGCGCTCCCCATGATAATAATAATAATAACAGCTGTACAAGAACATTTCCTTGGTCTCTTCCCTTTTGTTTCAGCTGGATATAGCAAGAAATCAATGCTCCTGTTTGGAGAACATGAAATCACGGGAATCTGTCTCACGTCCCACCATTATTGTACAAGCGAGCGGCCCATGTCCTTTCGCATGCTATTACATTACTTTTTAACAAGTCACTAGAAACTAGCACTTTCCCGACACTACTCAAGACAGCAAGGGTTACACCAATACATAAAGGTGGTGACCCTACAGACGTAAACAACTATAGGGCAATATCAAACTTACCATTGCTATCCAAAATCTTCGAGAAACTCGTGCACAGGAGACTATATTAATTTATAACGTCACAAAACATACTCAACCCCTGCCAATTTGGATTCAGGAAAAATAAAAGCACTAATGATGCATTTATAAAAATGCTAGACCTGCTTTACACAGCATTGGAAAATAAGGAATATCCGCTAGGAATTTTTATTGACCTAAGAAAAGCGTTTGACACAGTAGACCACGGCATCCTACTCCACAAACTTGACCACTATGGTATAAGAGGCCATGCGCTTGCATATTTTAAATCCTACCTTTCTAATAGGTATCAGTATGTCACCATTAAAGACAGCCTCATCAATACGGCCACTTGATACTGGAGTTCCACAGGGAAGTGTCCTTGGACCCCTGCTCTTCCTCATTTACATCAATGATCTTCCAAACATATCCCAACATCTGAAACCCATTCTCTTTGCTGACGACACGACTTATGTCATCTCCCACCCTGATCTTGCCACCCTCAACGCCATTGTTAACGAGGAGCTCCTCAAAATATCGACTTGGATGACAGCCAATAAACTTACACTTAACACTGGCAAAACCTACTATATTAAGTTTGGTAGCAGAGCAGGTGTTGCGCAACTTAACATTAAGATCGACAACACTCTAACTGCCAGACATAATGAGGGCAAATTCCTTGGCTATACCTCGACAACAACCTAAATTTCAGCACCCATATCCAACACATAGCAAAAAAAGTATCTAAAACGGTGGGGATCCTCTCCAAGATACTATACTACGTGCCGCAAACTGCCCTTCTCACACTATACCATTCACTTATATATCCATACCTCACCTATGATATCTGTGCTTGGGGTTCAACTGCAGCAACACACCTAAAGCCAATATTAACCCAACAAAAAGCCGCAGTAAGAATAATCACTAAATCCCATCCCTGGCAACACACCCCCCACTCTTCATAGATCTAAACTTACTCCCTGTTCAGTACATCCACACTTACTACTGTGCAGTCTATATCTACAGGACCTTAAATTCCAATATTAACCTTGACCTAAAATGCTTTCTTCATAGTTGTGACAGGATCCACAGGCATAACACCAGACACAAACATCTCTATGACATTCCCCGTGTTCGACTAAACCTTTACAAAAATTCAATGTATTTCAAAGGACCTAAAATCTGGAACACTCTACCTAAAAACTCTAGAACTGCAGACACATTCATCACTTTCAAAACTACAATTAGAAAACATCTTATCTCCCTGATCCACCCCGACAACTAACTACATGATAACCACCTGGCGGTTCACAATTACACTCACTCAGCCACTGACTATAAACCCAGAAATACTAATCTTAATCTTAAAATAATAAATCCTAACTAGTCATAAGTTTGCCTATGATACTCCAATATAGACACTTTGTGTTGTGCCAAAACAAAAGCAGTCACATTGCTAAACTCACAAATTATGATGTAGTCACTTAGCCTTAATACCATAATCTGTAAGGATTTAATGTTAAGAATTAATCTAAGTCTGCTCGAAATGCCTAGACAGGCTAGGTGTCCTAGTGGCCCCCTCTGTAATTAGTATTTTATAACATGTAAACCACACAATACCCAAAACCTGTAAACCCCACATTGTAACCCTTACAGAGAATAAACTTGAATTTGAATTTGAATTTGAATCAGAGGTTATCCAGCACCATTTGTGTACAGCGGTTAGGGAAATCACAGTCAGGCTGACCAGTGAGCTAAACATCTGATTCCTGGATAATGTCACACTAGCGGGTACTAAGGAGTCTCTTCTAGATGATCTTACACAGGTGATGACACGGGGACAGGAAATGGGGCTCATCCTGAATTCATCTAAATATGAAATCGTCTTGGTCAATTAGCAAAGTGATCGACGCAGTCAGAACAAACCTACCAGGTACATCAGTCATTGCCCCCACAAATAGCGTCTTGCTTGGAGCACCTCTGGGAAGTGATGCCACTGACTCAATTCTCTGGAAGAAACTGGACGAGTTGAGGAAGATGAAGCAACAAATAGATAACCTAGACACCCATGATGCCTTGTACCTTCTCACAAAATGCTTGAGTCTGCCTAGGTTAACATACTTCCTCAGATGTGCACCCTCATATGATAACCCTATACTGCATGAATACGACATTATCCTGAGGCATATTTTTACGAAAGTACTCGAGGTTACTCTAGAAGATGGGCAGTGGGACCCAGCTACACTTCTAGTCAGCCTAGGAGGCATAGGTTTCCGCAAGGAATCACTGTTTGCACTACCTACTTTTCTGTCCTCATGTGTTGCATCCAGTGGACCTGTAACCGATTCTCCCTGAACATCTTAGGGACAAGGTTGGAGTCCATGACCAAAAGTTCGTTGACGGAGTCACCAAACCTGCACACGAAAATCACTCCCTATGAAAGCAAAAGACTCGGCAGGAGATGCAACATTCCCCCGATGACAAGCAGGGGCGCCACGAGTACACTGAGAGACAACACAATAAGTGTCCGGGGCCCAAGACTGTTCAATTGACTCCCAGCATATATAAGGGGGATTACCAATAGACCCCTGGCTGTCTTCAAGAAGGCACTGAACAGGCACCTAAAGTCAGTACCTGACCAACTGGGCTGTGGTTCGTACGTCAGCTTGCCTGTGGCCAACAGTAACAGCCTGGTTGATCAGACCCTGATCCACCATGAGGCCTGGTCTCAGACTGGGCCGCGGGGGCGTTGACCTCCGAAACCCTCTCCAGGTAAACGCTCTGGGATAATCTAACAGGCTCTGACACCAGACCAGCGCCTCCCAATAACTACAGTCACACTGGTATGGTCCAGTAGTGGAGAATGCAGCCTCAACAATGCTTCGGTGTATTTCGGGGAAGGATAGAGCCCGCCTCCTTGCAGTGAGAACTCCTCCTGGGAGTGATCATGTCGGAGGATCTCACCTTCAAGGACCATAACATTGTATCAATCGCATCTGCTAGAAAAATGACAGGATGGATAATGAGAACCTTCAAAACTAGGGAGGCCAAGCCCATGATGACACTCTTCAGGTCACTTGTTCTATCTAGGCTGGAATATTGCTGCACACTAACAGCACCTTTCAAGGCAGGTGAAATTGCCGACCTAGAAAATGTACAGAGAACTTTCACGGCGCGCATAACGGAGATAAAACACCTCAATTATTGGGAGCGCTTGAGGTTCCTAAACCTGTATTCCCTGGAACGCAGGAGGGAGAGATACATGATTATATACACCTGGAAAATCCTAGAGGGACTAGTACCGAACTTGCACACGAAAATCACCCACTACGAAAGCAAAAGACTTGGCAGACGATGCACCATCCCCCCAATGAAAAGCAGGGGTGTCACTAGCACGTTAAGAGACCATACAATAAGTGTCAGGGGCCCGAGACTGTTCAACTGCCTCCCAGCACACATAAGGGGGATTACCAACAGACCCCTGGCAGTCTTCAAGCTGGCACTGGACAAGCACCTAAAGTCAGTTCCGGATCAGCCGGGCTGTGGCTCGTATGTTGGTTTGCGTGCAGCCAGCAGCAACAGCCTGGTTGATCAGGCTCTGATCCACCAGGAGGCCTGGTCTCAGACCGGGCCGCGGGGGCGTTGACCCCCGGAACTCTCTCCAGGTAAACTCCAGGTAAACTCAGGGGACTTTCTGCTGGCTGTTCCCAACTCCACCCTTGGCAAACGCCTCGACCCATAGACCATCCACATTGGTGTTGCCCTTCGACTTGCCGCCCCTGTTCTCGCCGAACAATGGTGTATTTGCGACAGTGAATCGGCAGACCAATTCGGGTACCATGGTCTTGTGTACTGTAGATCCGAGGGAAATATTGCAAGACATGAAGAGGTTAATGACATTATCAAGAGAAGCCTCAGAATAGCCAGATGCCCAGCAATAAGGGAGCCACCCCAACTATGCAGATCTGATGGTAATCAAAAGTGTCCAGATGGTATCATCCTTCAAGCCTGGACAAACGGCAAGCAGGTGGTATGGGACTACACATGTGCATCCACATTGGCTGATACCTGTCTCCGATACACCAGGGAGGAAGGAGGGGCAGCTGCCAGGTTCAGGGAGTCCCAGAAGTCTAGAAAATTGCCAATAATTTTTTGTTTGTTCCCATAGGCTCGGAGCCTTGGCATATGGGGAAAGAGTGCATCTAAGTTCCTTAAGGAGCTTGGCAAAAGACTCATCAGGGCAACTAGGGATCCCAAGGCTTAGCAATATGCACTTAAAATGTATCTCTTAAACCACATGTACTGTATATGCCATCTTTGTACCAGCAATATATCTTTTAAATCTTGTATACCATATTATGTAATAAAATATGCCATTTGGTAAAAAAAAATGAAAAGATGAGGTGGTAGAGGGAGTGGAATGTTCAAATGGCTTCATATTAAGGGTGCTGAAGAGGTGGAGGAGATTTATAATTTTGTATATATATATATATATATATATATATATATATATATATATATATATATATATATATATATATATATATATATATATATATATATATATATATATATATATATATATATATATATATGTCGTGCCGAATATGTAAAACTGGTCAATTAGCAAGAACTCATTTAAAATTAAGTCCTTTCTAAAAATTTCTCTTATACGTTTAAAGATATATTTTTTTCATTAATGTTAATGTAAAAATTTCAAATTTTGCTCCAAAAGAATCTTAGAAAACTTACCTAACCTTATTATAACAAGAAAAATTTATTTTAGCCTAACCCAACAAAATATATTTTAAATTTGTTTATAATAATTTAATACTAAACAAACGAAGTGAAATATATTTTTTTCGTTAGGTTAAGAATGATTTTGGCGAAATTATTGCATACACAAATTTTCACTTGTCCTATATGGCAAGATGAGTGTTGTAATTTAAGCCAAGATAGCAAGTTCTGCCTATTCGGCACGACATATATATATATATATATATATATATATATATATATATATATGTCGTGCCGAATATGTAAAACTGGTCAGTTAGCAAGAACTCATATAAAATTAAGTCCTTTCTGAAATTTTCTCTTATACGTTTAAAGATATATTTATTTCATTAATGTTTATGTAAATATTTTTAATTTTGCTCCAAAAGAATCTTAGAAAACTTACCTAACCTTATTATAACAAGAACAATTTATTTTAGCCTAACCCAACTAAATATATTTTAGATTTGTTTACAATAATTTAATACTAAACAAACACAATGAAATATATTGTTTTCGTTAGGTTCAGAATGATTTTGGCGAAATTATTGCAAACACAAATTTTAGTTTGTCCTATATGGCAAGATGAACGTTGCTATTTAAGCCAAGATCGCAAGTTCTGCCTATTCGGCACGACATATATATTTTATTTATTTATTATCACACTGGCCGATTCCCAATAGGCAGGGTGGCCCGAAAAAGAAAAACTTTCACCATCATTCACTCCATCACTGTCTTGCCAGAAGGGTGCTTTACACTACAGTTTTTAAACTGCAACATTAACACCCCTCCTTCAGAGTGCAGCCACTGTACTTTCCATCTCCAGGACTCAAGTCCGGCCTGCCGGTTTCCCTGAACCCCTTCATAAATGTTACTTTGCTCACACTCCAACAGCACGTCAAGTATTAAAAACCATTTGTCTCCATTCACTCCTATCAAACATGCTCAAGCATGCCTGCTGGAAGTCCAAGCCCCTCGTACACAAAACCTCCTTTACCCCTTCCCTCAAACCTTTCCTAGGCCTACCCCTACCCCACCTTCCTTCCACTACAGACTGATACACTCTTGAAGTCACTCTGTTTCGCTCCATTCTCTCTACATGTCCGAACCACCTCAACAACCCTTCCTCAGCCCTCTGGACAACAGTTTTGGTAATCCCGCACCTCCTCCTAACTTCCAAACTACGAATTCTCTGCATTATATTCACACCACACATTGCCATCAGACATGACATCTCCACTGCCTCCAGCCTTCTCCTCGCTGCTACATTCATCACCCATGCTTCACACCCATATAAGAGCGTTGGTAAAACTATACTCTCATACATTCCCCTCTTTGCCTCCAAGGACAAAGTTCTTTGTCTCCACAGACTCCTAAGTGCACCACTCACCCTTTTCCCCTCATCAATTCTATGATTCACCTCATCTTTCTTAGACCCATCCGCTGACACGTCCACTCCCAAATATCTGAATACATTCACCTCCTCCATACTCTCTCCCTCCAATCTGATATCCAATCTTTCATCACCTAATCTTTTTGTTATCCTCATAACCTTACTCTTTCCTGTATTCACTTTTAATTTTCTTCTTTTGCACACCCTACCAAATTCATCCACCAATCTCTGCAACTTCTCTTCAGAATCTCCCAAGAGCGCAGTGTCATCAGCAAAGAGCAATTGTGACAACTCCCACTTTATGTGTGATTCTTTATCTTTTAACTATACGCCTCTTGCCAAGACCCTCGCATTTACTTCTCTTACAACCCCATCTATAAATATATTAAACAACCACGGTGACATCACACATCCTTATCTAAGGCCTACTTTTACTGGGAAATAATTTCCCTCTTTCCTACATACTCTAACTTGAGCCTCACTATCCTCGTAAAAACTCTTCACTGCTTTCAGTAACCTACCTCCTACACCATACACCTGCAACATCTGCCACATTGCCCCCCTATCCACCCTGTCATACGCCTTTTCCAAATCCATAAATGCCACAAAGACCTCTTTAGCCTTATCTAAATACTGTTCACTTATATGTTTCACTGTAAACACCTGGTCCACACACCCCCTACCTTTCCTAAAGCCTCCTTGTTCATCTGCTATCCTATTCTCCGTCTTACTCTTAATTCTTTCAATAATAACTCTACCATACACTTTACCAGGTATACTCAACAGACTTATCCCCCTATAATTTTTGCACTCTCTATTGTCCCCTTTGCCTTTATACAAAGGAACTATGCATGCTCTCTGCCAATCCCTAGGTATCTTACCCTCTTCCATACATTTATTAAATAATAGCACCAACCACTCCAAAACTATATCCCCACCTGCTTTTAACATTTCTATCTTTATCCCATCAATCCCGGCTGCCTTACCCCCTTTCATTTTACCTACTGCCTCACGAACTTCCCCCACACTCACAACTGGCTCTTCCTTATTCCTGCAAGATGTTATTCCTCCTTGCCCTATACACGAAATCACAGCTTCCCTATCTTCATCAACATTTAACAATTCCTCAAAATATTCCCTCCATCTTCCCAATACCTCTAACTCTCCATTTAATAACTCTCCTCTCCTATTTTTAACTGACAAATCCATTTGTTCTCTAGGCTTTCTTAACTTGTTAATCTCACTCCAAAACTTTTTCTTATTTTCAACAAAATTTGTTGATAACATCTCACCCACTCTCATTTGCTCTCTTTTTACATTGCTTCACCACTCTCTTAACCTCTCTCTTTTTCTCCATATACTCTTCCCTCCTTGCATCACTTCTACTTTGTAAAAACTTCTCATATGCTAACTTTTTCTCCCTTACTACTCTCTTTACATCATCATTCCACCAATCGCTCCTCTTCCCTCCTGCACCCACTTTCCTGTAACCACAAACTTCTGCTGAACACTCTAACACTACATTTTTAAACCTACCCCATACCTCTTCGACCCCATTTCCTATGCTCTCATTATCCCATCTATCCTCCAATAGCTGTTTATATCTTACCCTAACTGCCTCCTCTTTTAGTTTATAAACCTTCACCTCTCTCTTCCCTGATGCTTCTATTCTCCTTGTATCCCATCTACCTTTTACTCTCAGTGTAGCTACAACTAGAAAGTGATCTGATATATCTGTGGCCCCTCTATAAACATGTACATCCTGAAGTCTACTCAACAGTCTTTTATCTACCAATACATAATCCAATAAACTACTGTCATTTCGCCCTACATCACATCTTGTATACTTATTTATCCTCTTTTTCTTAAAATATTTATTACCTATAACTAAACCCCTTTCTATACAAAGTTCAATCAAAGGGCTCCCATTATCATTTACACCTGGCACCCCAAACTTACCTACCACACCCTCTCTAAAAGTTTCTCCTACTTTAGCATTCAAGTCCCCTACCACAATTACTCTCTCACTTGGTTCAAAGGCTCCTATACATTCACTTAACATCTCCCAAAATCTCTCTCTCTCTCCTCTGCATTCCTCTCTTCTCCAGGTGCATACACGCTTATTATGACCCACTTTTCGCATCCAACCTTTACTTTAATCCACATAATTCTTGAATTTACACATTCATATTCTCTTTTCTCCTTCCATAACTGATCCTTCAACATTACTGCTACCCCTTCCTTTGCTCTAACTCTCTCAGATACTCCAGATTTAATCCCATTTATTTCCCCCCACCGAAACTCCCCTACCCCCTTCAGCTTTGTTTCGCTTAGGGCCAGGACATCCAACTTCTTTTCATTCATAACATCAGCAATCATATGTTTCTTGTCATCCGCACTACATCCACGCACATTCAAGCATCCCAGTTTTATAAAGTTTTTCTTCTTCTCTTTTTTAGTAAATCTCTACAGGAGAAGGGGTTACTAACCCATTGCTCCCGGCATTTTAGTCGCCTCATACGACACGCATGGCTTACGGAGGAAAGATTATTTTTCACTTCCCCATGGACAGTAGAAGAAATAAAGAAGAACAAGAGCTATTTAGAAAAAGGAGAAAAACCTAGATGTATGTATATATATATATATATATATATATATATATATATATATATATATATATATATATATATATATATATATATATATATATATATATATATGCTTGTGCGTGTCTGTGAAGTGTGACCAAAGTGTAAGTAGGAGTAGCAAGACATCCCTGTTATCTAGCGTGTTTATGAGACAGAAAAGGAAACCAGCAATCCTACCATCATGCAAAACAGTTACAGGTTTCTGTTTCACAGTCATCTGGCAGGACGGTAGTACTTCCCTGGGTGGTTGCTGTCTACCAACCTACTGCCTATGTATATATATATATATATATATATATATATATATATATATATATATATATATATATATATATATATATATATATATATATATATATATATATGAATCTTCTTCGCCTCTTCAGCACCCTTAAAAGACCTCTTGGTGTAATAAACTGAACCTTCCTCTAAGTAACATACATCAGCGCTGAAGGTTAGAAGCGATCAGTAGCGACCTTGAAAATTCATCGCATGGAGATAATATCCCAAATTCTTCCTTAAGACTGGCAAGTTGGCACCTATATGTCAAGCTTTGCTGGAAATATTATACATGTCACGGTGTTTTACATTATTATATATTTTATACAGTAATTGTGAAATAAAGATTTGTATTTGCACTTGTATCTGTACCCAGTCCAAGTACAATCTGAGCATTCCTCTAAGTAAGGTATTCACCAGCTCAGGAAGTTTGAAGCTGATTCCTGGGTTGTGTAAGACGTGTGGGACACGTCTCTCTTCACCTACCAGTAAATATATGTCTGGGTGTTAGTTGACTACTGTGGACAGCAACCTAGATAAGAGATAAGATCAAATTTTCTTCGGATTTTTAACCCCGGAGGGTTAGCCACCCAGGATAACTCAAGAAAATCAGTACGTCATCGAGGACTAACTTATTTCCATTGGGGTCCTCAATCTTGTCCCCCAGGATGCGACTCACACCAGTCGACTAACACCCAGGTACCTATTTGCTGCTAGGTGAACAGGACAACAGGTTTTAGGAAACACGTTGAAATGTTTCCACCCGCCGGGAATCGAACCCGGACCCTCCGTGTGTGGAGCGGGAGCTTTAGCCACCAGGCCACCGGGCCTGAGGGAACAGGGGTTTACCTGGAGAGGGTTTCGGGGGGCAACGCCCCGGCGGCCCGGTCTGAGACCAAGCCTCATGGTAGATAAGGGTCTGATCAACCAGGCTGTTACTGTTGGGGTGGTAATATACCTTAAATATGGCTGGGACTTTTAATGAGCTGAAGGAGTATAATAACTTTTAACGTGTGGTTGATAGAGCCTTTTGGAGGCGAGACACAGCAATATCAGTGAATGTAATAGTTCTCTGGTGATATATAGCTGAAGGAGAGTGGTTGACAGAACCTTGTAGAGCATCGGTACGTCAATAACAGTCAGTGATTGTGGTAGTGCGGCAGTGATTTAGAGCTGCAGGAGGGTGGTTGCTAGAGCCTTGTTGAGGGTCGGTACATCAAGGGCAGTGATTGCGGCAGTGGTGATTGCGGCGGCGCCACACAGACTACCGGGAGGGAGGTGTAAACACAGACACCAACAAGGTATTTCCGTGTTGGGTGGGCTGGTGGTGGGGAAGGAGGGGAGTTTTGCACCCTCACCTCTCATCTTCGTCACTGTTCTCACATGGCAACCTGTCGTACAGTTAGATCAGAACATGAGAAGGGAGGAACATTGCAACAGACCTACTAGCGCATACTTGGTATGTGCTGCAGATCACTGAGCCACCCGAGAAAGGTTATCCAAGCTTTTTGACTACCCATCGGATGTTGATGTACTTGGAAAAACACTCGCCTTCTCCTTACTTTTGCTGTCCTTGTACGTACTTTTTTAGGGGTCAACTAAACTTGAAGAGTCATTAGTAATTTTAGGTGCCTTCAACTTCGTTCTTTTCTTCATTTTATCCCCCTGCCACTTAGGTATTTCTTAAGTGACATATTGATACTTCGTGGACATTAAGAAGACATGAAACCGGGTACACGTATATTATTGGAAAAATGCACCAGCGGAGATGATCATGAAATATTATTATCAAATACAACGAAAGAGGTACTTTTAAGTGAGCATTTCTGCATTAGTTAAAATGATTTTAAAGAATTCGAAGAACAGGCTATTGGATGGGTCCCCAAGTTCTGCCGTCCCGTAGCATTTTAGGTAGGTAGGTAAAGATTTGTCAGGAAACAGGACAAGTGTTTCCTGACACAGGTCTTAGATGATGACCCGCAGCTGGAGCTTTTGGTCATCTGACCGAGGCCTTCAGTTGGCCTACTGGTCCACCCCTTTGAAAGTTGTGGCCAGTTGTAACCATTTAGTTTGTAAGTAGCATTTTTTAGCATCAATGCTATCCTATGCTCACGTTACTGCTGACATAAGACACTGCTGAGAAGTCTCACTCAACTCATAAGTGAACATTAATAGATTAATTTAAAATAAAATTTGCTTATTTCCAGAAAACATGGCTAACAGATTTTATAAAAATAGGTTAAATGTTTTAGACTTAAATGAAAACCCTCTGGTAATGCAAAACAAAGAATAAAGAAATATTAGGCAATGCCACTCATCCTGTGGGTGAATACATCACCGTAAAACAGTATTGGGTAGCGCCATTCATCCTGTGAAGATTGGAGACCAAACTGAAAGACCTAGTGTTGAGTCATGACTTTATAAAGCTCTACTCAGAAACGTTGTCCCAATAACAGCTTGTTCTGCGTCGTTTGTCTTCTCTTGAGTACAGTCGGCAGTACGCTGTTTGGATCTATGGAAGACGAAGACTTATAGATGTGGGAAAGAAAGCTCCAGGACTGTCGAGAAATCTGCAGAAAGAGCATGATAATGAATACCAAAGAAGATATCAAGGCATAGCTGTGATGGCGTTGTTGTGTACATCTGTAATCTTCAATTTCGTTTTACCAAGAGTACAGGAGAAGCGTAGTCTATAGCACTCCTAAACTATGCAGTGCTCTACAAAACATAGTGGAGATGCTTCGTTTCCGTGCTATGACAATGCTTAAGCGGTCTTAATCTATTATGAAAAAATTGCATTATTTCATATTATCCTCTTTACTATTTTCCCCCTGCACACATCCTAACCACTTAATGGTAAGGTATACGCAGTCACTGACTTGTCCTGCTGTTTACTAAGTCTCCACTTATTGTACCTTGTGAGAACGCATTCGCTTCTTAAGTTGCAAATCTCTCTTCCTAATACTTTGCATCAAGTTCCTTCAGTTAGTATGGACAACAAGGTGACAGGTGGAAAGAATAGGGCACAATATGCATGGAAATCTTTATTATGCCAGGTTTCACCTCGAAGAGGCTTAATCGAGTACCTAATAAAGTGCCTTCGCGGGCGAAACATTGTACAGTTCATTAAGTTTCCCTGTATATAGTGTTTTATTTTTTCCAAGTTTCCTCAACGCTAGACTTCTCGTGTCATGGAATGGAAAGTGAATCCATATATTTACAGTGTTTATATGGACCATACCAGTATGATAAACAAAACTTTGTGGAGATTGTGAGTGAGGACACCTCCTTGCTGTGTGCTCAGCTCCGGTCTATGTACGTATCTCTGAATATTTTTTCCTGGAGCAACACTCTTATACATATCACATTTTCCAAAACCCGCATTAATAGTTTCCATTTAATTCTCTTTCCTACACATTCTTTAAGCGTGTTTGTACACTGGACGTTGTTGAAATAATATTCAAGGTTAACAGTAGGTGCCTCTGCATGGTTCTAATACCAAGTGGTAGATGTGCCTCTGATAATTCGTGAATCCATCTCTTCATTATTTGACTCACGAAATCGTAATGACACGACTGCAAACTCACCATAACACGGGTGGGGTTAGAATCCGCGTTCAGTCTCAAAACTCCAGACCGTCGCGTTAGCCACTGGGCCAGCTATCTACAATACTAGTTATATTTATACACCATAGAAAGGTTAGCATAGGCACCACTGTGACCACAAATACAAGTTTTTAGAGACTCTTTGATCGCGGGTTCTAACCCCTCCCGTAATATGGTTTGTTTCTTCATTATTTCTTCCGCTCTACCCTGGAGCTCCGGATGTGGCGATGCGGTGGTCTTTCCGGTGGTTATTTTCATCTTCTCTACCTGTTGTGTACTGGTTTTTCTGTGTATACTTGTTAGAGCCTTCCACGCCTGCTTTCCGGGTACGTTTCTGTCCAGATTTACCACTGTCTTTGCCTAGCTCATTGTTATTGTGTGATCTCTAGGGGTCCGTCTCAGCTCTCCTGCTTTTCTAACTAATCCCTTAGAGTATTTTACACTTTCACTTTTATTTTAGATTTTCTCCATCTAATTCTTCGTTTAAATGTTGAAGCTGATCGTGAGTTTCATCTAGCCAGTAATTTCAAACCAATAAATAACATAAATAACGAAAACAAATCAGGGAATAGGTGGAATTTGAACCAATGGCAGATAAGCCCTAAAACTCACAGGCCAGTGCGTTAACACTGGTATTTTTTTTTTTATTCAAGCAATAATTTTGTATTTTCCCAATTTAATTCGTCTGCCCAACATTCGCTTTCACGAGGGTGGCTCATTGCTAAGAGATCAGCAAAACCATAAGTTTTAGCGGAGACAATTGTAGCGTCTCCAAAGATATGGGAAGATCGCTGCTGCCTCCGAGGGTATTATGGCCTCAAAGCTACCTAGGGCCCTGAGATTCTCAAAAAAATATTTGCGAATTTGATGTCTCATGCCATTAACATTATTGCCTGAAGAAGAGTTGAGCTCTACTGAGCCGAACTCAAACTTTCTACAAGGTTAATGGACTGATTACAATACTTTTATCTCGTCACTTCTGCTGCTGTCAATCCATTCCCTGTATTTGACTGAAGAAGCCTGCTGCGTAGGCGAAACGTTTCAACAATAAAGATACCCAACTGTTGCACATTTTCCTTATTCATTAACTTATGGGTATTTTATACCATTTTCAACGTCTAACATACATTAAGGTAGGGAGGACCTGGGCTTATGAGATATAGGGATACTTTTCTCTTTTTAGTTCTGCTGTATCGTTGTTTGCAGTTGCTGTGAGATTTTATAAACTCTCTCAAATGAACATCTAACTTTTCGTAGAATTCTTCGTATGTCAGTCTCCTCGACCCACCTGGTATGGATGGCTCCGACCTGGTGAGACAACGTAACACGTATTTATTTGCATGAAGATTTACTCCATCGCCTGATGTTAATAAATAATTATCTGGGAAACTTCCTCTAGTACGTGTCCCATGGATAGTGAGTTATGTTAAAAAATTTTTGTGCCAGTACAACTGTAAGGTTGCACATGGTGCGATCAAGGATGCCGCAACCGGTGAACACTTTGTACCATAAGATGAAAGGCAGGCCGAGCCAGTCATCTACAATAGCGTACTTCCTGCTTCGCATATACCTTTTACTAGAATACAAAAATAGCCTAGCTAACCAAAGCCCTATCCCCTGCACTGCATTCTCACGTGAACTATGACGTGTGGACTAATATATGGGTATCGATAGAGGCGTTAATGCATAGTATGTTTGTGTAGGGAAGAGGGAGAGGTGCGGGTATATAAAGTTGGTAAGCAGGATGGGGGGTCAGTTGAGTTGTGTCGCTGGTGTCATGAAGTCACTTCATCCAGAGCTCCTGACGACCTTCGTCGTCATCGTCACCGTCGCCCTCGCCCAGAACGCTGTATCATTAGGTAGGTCCTCCTCAAGTGATGCCTGTGAACGGCTTCGAACCGTTTTTCTGTCGCATTCTAGCCAGGCTTTCCCGGTGGCCGGATCAGCAAGCAAGTGGAGCCTGGATTACCGGTTCAGTTGATAGAAGTACATCTCTACGCATGCAGGTGCGTATATGCGTATCTGCAGTATACTACTCCAAGGACAAACAAGTAAATGTGTACAAATGTTAGAGTGCAGGAAACACCTAATTATGCAAGACTTTAGGGATACAGCAAGAGCCAAACCTCCACGGTGAAAACAACATAGTTACTCCTCCCAGCCACAAGAAAGTGCTCTGGAGACTACATCAGCCTCTGGCAATGCTGCAAGATTTTTGTGAGATGAAATAGTTTCCCCTCACCTCTCCTCTTGGTCGCCTCACTCCCCTCACCCCCCTTCTTACCCAAACCCCCTCCCCCTTGGCAGGATAACACACTCCAAATTAATGGAGGATGATGGGCGTGTGAGGGAGATGGTCGCGTCCTGTGGTAGTGTTGGTCTTTATTGGTTACGTCCTGTCTCGCCCACCCACTGACACCCACACCCACCCACTGATATCCACACCTACCCACTGATATCCACACCCACCCATTGGCACCCACACCCACCCACTGATATCCACACCCACCCACTGATAGCCACACCCACCCACTGACACCCACACCCACCCACTGATATCCACACCCACCCACTGACACACACCCACCCACTGATATCCACACCCACCCACTGACACCTGCACTCACCCACTGATATCCACACCCACCCACTGACACCTGCACTCACCCACTGATATCCACACCCACCCACATCCACACCCACTCACTGATATCCACACCCACCCACTGACACCCACACCCACCCCTCTGATATCCACACCCACCCAGTGACTCCCACCCACTGATATTCACACCCACCCACACCCACACTGATATCCACACCACCCACTGACACTTAAACCCACCCACTGATATCCACACCCAACTACTGACACCCACATCCACTGATATCCACACTCACCCACACCCACCCACTGATATCCACACCCACCCATTCTTATCCACACCCACCCACTGACATCTACACCCACCCACTGATATCCACACCCACCCACTGACATCTACACCCACCCACTGATATCCACACCCACCCACTGACACCCATACCCACACACTGATATCCACACCCATCCACTGACACCCACACCACCCCACTGATATCCACACCCACCCACTGACACCCACCCACCCACTGATATCCACACCCACCTACCCACTGATATTCACACCCACCCACACACACTGATATCCACACCACCCAGTGACACTCACACCTACCCACTGATATCCACACCCACCCACTGACACCCACACCCACACACTGATATCCACACTCACCCACTGATATCCACACCAACCCACTGACATCTACACCCATCCACTGATATCCACACCAACCCACTGACACCCACACCCACACACTGATATCCACACCCACCCACTGACACCCACTGATATCCACACCCACCCACTGATATCCACACCCACACACTGATATTCACACCAACCCACTGACACCCACACCCACACACTGATATCCACACCCACCCACTGACACCCACCGATATCCACACCCACCCACTGATATCCACACCCATCCACCGACACCCACACACTGATATTCACACCCACACTGACATTTACACCCACCCACTGACACCCACACTCATTGATATCCACAGCCACCCACTGACCCACACCCATTGATATCCACATCCACCCACTGACACCCACACCCATTGATATCCACATCCACCCACTGACACCCACACCCACCCACTGATAGTCACACCCACCCATTGATATCCACACCCACCCACTGACACCCACACTCACCCACTGATATCCACACCCACCCACTGATAGCCACACCCACCATTGATATCCACACCCACCCACTGACACCCACACACCCACTGATACCCACGCCCACCCATTGACACACCCACCTACTGACACCCACACCCACCCACTGACACCCATACCCACCCACACTCACCCATTGACACCCACCCACTGAGGGTGAGACCAGAGAGTGAGACAACTCATAGAAGTAAATATGGAACAAGAAGACTCAAGAATGAGCAGTGCGCAAAACCTCTCATCTGAGTAGCACTGAAACAGAAGAACATCGTCAGCGCTGTCACAGCTGGCCAGTGTGAGAACAGGTTTCACCACTCTCAACAAGGAGGCATTCAGATCACTGTACATGCCAGAAGTAAGATCAGTACTAGAGTACGCGACTTCAGCATGTATTCCGTGCTTCAACAAGCGTAGCAAGGGACCTGTGAGAGATTAAAGGTGTGCAAATGGACTGGTCGTGGATACCAAACACATAATGACGTATACGAAGATTTATTTGAAGACGGATTTGTAGACATCACCAGAAAACCGCTGAGATTAAGGAGACAGGATCATACGTTATATTGTATAATCCCCTTGATAAGTGATCCCTAGACGCCTGTGACCACTAGGCTGAACGGCACCATACGTTATGACGCTCAGTAGTTTTGTTTTTCACTGTACTACATGAAGAGCTAAACCCGTGGGGTCGAGGCTCATTCCTTCGCTCCTTAATTATAACACTGTCTATGATGATCAGCGAGGCTGTTGATGACGGAGATGGAAGAGAAACAAAACGAAGAGGCAAGACCATGAACTATAAAAGTCCAAGTGAGCCAGTCACATAAGAAATAATTCCTAATGTAATGAAAATAGTGATTATACCGTCATTCTGGGGTGGTGATAATACTTTTAGTAGTTATTATATAGTGCAGAGTGCATCTATAGTTATTATATAGTGAAGATGGTGTATTTATGTGGGGGTCCCTGACTATCTTGTACATCCCTATCAAATCTCCTCTGCCTCTTCCATCTTTCTGTGACTTGAAGTTCAGTTTCTTAAGTATTTCCACGTCGTTCTTAGTAAGTCCGATGATTGTAAACCTTTGGAATTTTTCGAACTTCTGTTTTTGTTTGAGCAGGTGTAGAGATCTACACTGGTGGTAGGCTCTGGAGTTGTACACTTTCAAACAGTATTCTGTTGCTGATTGTCTTTCATTAACCTAATACCTTTTATTTTGACTTTATTTTGGTTAAAATCCAATAGCTACTTTTCTTGATCATTCAGGCTGTCTAGATCTTAATGCTGATTCTTTGCGCTTTTCATCTACTGGTATCCCTTTCAACAAGGATGCATCATCAGTGAAGAGCGACAGCTGAGCCTATTGCCTCTAGTAGATCATTTATATATATATATATATATATATATATATATATATATATATATATATATATATATATATATATATATATATATATATATATATATATATATATATATATATATAAGAAAGAGCATAGGTCCTACCACTGATTATTGACTTGATATTTTGTGCCTGATACTTCCTCTCCCTTTGTTACTTTTTTTGCCTTCTGCTTAATATGTATTCATAGTAGTTGTTTTTGTTTGACATATACGCATAGATCTACTGATACCCTGATCATTACTGTCTGACTTGTGTTCAACACCTCACTGTGAGGAAACACTGATACATCATCAACCTGCGAGTGCGAAATATATCCCACAGTATTAGTGGCAACAACGCAAAATTGATATTCATTATAGTTACCTTAACATGCTTGTATTTACCTTGATATTACATTTACTCTGATGTAATATTTACCTTGATGTTACATTTACTGTGATGTTATATTTACCTTGATGTTATATTTATTAATGCTCAATCCAAGGACAGGTGAGACTGTTGTTGCCACTAGTTTTAATATCCTCTGACAGTCGAAGCAACTAAAGCAGAAAGAAGACTATATCTGTAAGATAACATTTAGCTCATAAATTGCATGCACTTTTGCTTGAGAACAACTAACATGCATATTTGTGCTTTCACGCTTATCAAGACACATTTCTAATGTATTTTCTACTCATTTGTTACATATATATGTTCAACCTACTTGTGACTTGAACACAAATAACCCACATGTAGGAGACTGAAACTCATAACTATGTTTCGGTCCAACCTGGACCATTGACTAGGCCCTCTGTGTGACTAGTCAGTGGTCCAAGTTAGACCGAAGCGTCGTCGTAAGTTTCAGTCTCCTACGTGCGGGTTATTTGTGTGTTGTTCCTGTCACGGTATTGTGTCTTTATATTACTCGTGACTTGAAAATGGTCCGGTACGGACCGAAACCCCGTCCAGTTTTTATTTCATATTATGGGTTGAATGGTAATCGTGTATGTCCTTTTAAAGTGCCGCAATGACCAGCACTTAAGAGCATTTCTGTGACTATGATAAAAATTAATGTTGTCTTCTTTTCGTTCCCTTTTGTTAAGCGATACAACAATACGGGTTACTAGTACCTTGCTCCCGGTATTCAGTTTCTCTGAATGAAAGAGTTTTCTTCTTTATTTGGGTAACCCTACTGATAATGTGGTATAATAATAATAATAATAATAATAATAATAATAATAATAATATTAATAATAATTATAATAATAATATGGGCAGTGCCTGCACTCTGAAGGTCAAAGGGTCATCCAGTTGTGATGTCAGAACGTCTGAGAAGACGGCGATTACATGAATAATGGTGAATTGAATGAATGATGGTGAGTTGAATGAATGATGGTGAACTGAATGAATGGTGAACTGAATGAATGATGGTGAATTGGATAAATAGTGGTAAATTGAATGAATGATGGCAGTCTTCCTACCTTGAAGGGAGAGACGGCCATCGAGTTAAACAGCAATAATAATAATAATAATAATGTCTCTTATCTAGATGATGCTTCTGCGAGATTGCTGGAGCAATGGACGAGCGACGAGGACACCTCAGAGCTGCACTCAGGGGCCACTGGTCCCCTGATGGAACTACTGCAGGTGACTGAGCACGAGTACGAACCCTACCCTAGCGACGACTTCTTAGATCCTGGAGACCACTTAGATCCGACGACCAACTTAGATCACAGCGACGACCTTTATTACGACGATGATAACGACTCCGACAACGACGACAGTAGTAATTTAGATTTGGATTCAGAGGAGGACGAGGACCTGAGTGAGGAACGACAGAACATCGCTCGCGTCAAAAGGAAGGTGATCTTCGGCGGCGGCGGCGGCTACAGCAGCGGCATGGGGCGTCGGGGCGGCGGAGATGGGGACCCCTATCGCCGCCGTGGCGGCCATAACAACCAAGGCCCTGATTATGGGGGTTACGACTATTCATGGCCCCAGCAGTCTCGAACTGACTTTGTAGATACCAGCTCCTACGGCACGTCGCAAAGGTCGACTTCGTCAGATACTTCAAGTTCTAGCTCTTCAGCAAAGCCCTCTACGAGCTCTGACACTGGCGTAGTGTTTGGTACTCCCATAGCTTCTTCTGCCTCCACCATCACTGGTACCTCCAGGTCAGCAGGAAGCTCCCGCACGTACGGCATCACTCGGTCCTCTCCCTTGGACACCGACAGCTACGCTGACACTCCCAGCACCTCAGGTAGGAAGAGCAAAACAGGACGTCGTGAGGTGAAGAAAAAACTCTCCAAGAACATGAAGTGGGAGATCGCAGAGTACGCTATCAAGCACGGGGCGCAGCGGGCTGCAGAACGTTATGCCCATGTCGTGGAACGAAGACTCAGCGCAAAGAAGATCGAAAAGTTTGTGAACCGGTACCAGAAACAGCTATTGAAGAACCAAAGGCACCAGCAGTAAGTAGGTTGTGGGAGGGTTGCTGAGATACGTGAAGCATCCTGACCAGCTGGAATGCTTGGAAACAAATTTCCACATGTAAAGTCATGGGTGTCTCGGATACGGTTTATTACCCACTACTAAACTTTCCAGTGGTTCAACAAAGTTTCGTTTCGGAACTTAGTTTATTTCCTCTAAACCACAGACTCGAGACCTTGAATGCCATCACAAATGAGAGTGAAGCACAGCCAGAGACTGTGCTCCCAGCAAGAAGCTTATTGTGTTTAATTTGTGTTATTAGCTGTAACAGAATCCAACCAAACTGAAGTACCTGTGTCTATACTGCTAACAACTTTATATATATATATATATATATATATATATATATATATATATATATATATATATATATATATATATATATATATATATATATATATATATATATATATATATATATATATATATATAATATATATATATATATATATATAATATATATATATATATATATATATATATATATATATATATATATATATATATATATATATATATATATATATATATATATATATATATATATATATATATATATATATATATATATATATATATATATATATATATATATATATATATATATATATATATATATATATATATATATATATATATATGTATGCTGTATATGTTACCTCAGATGACTGTGGGTACCTGTATATTAGACAGCTTCACTTGCTCGTCAAAAATTTTTATAGCTGAGGTTTTCATAATGAAGCACCAGTTGACAGCATAAGGTCATGTAAAGCTAATCCCCTTCTCTTTCCTTCCCTACCTTTTTTCCCCTCTCTGACTTCCTTCTCTCTCTCTCTCTCTCTCTCTCTCTCTCTCTCTCTCTCTCTCTCTCTCTCTCTCTCTCTCTCTCTCTCTCTCTCTCTCTCTCTCTCTCTCTCTCTCTCTCTCTCTCCTATCCAAACCTTAGGGCTTTGTTTTGATTATAATAAAAGATCCTATCCAAACCCAGTACTATATGGCCTTTAGGCTGAATAATAAAAGACAATAGATGATGTGAATATCCGTAACAAATACCTATAATCCAAATATTTATACATGAGTTGCCACAGTTCAAATACTTATGTTAGGTTCAGGTTTTAAACCGTTTATAGTCGACTTGTGTTTTATAATTAGGAATTGTTATATGCATGTTAGTTTCTTCTGTATGTAGCCTACTGTTTGTCTATCGTAGCCTACTGTCTATCTGTATGTAGCCTACTCTATTGTAAAGCAAAAGCTTATTATAAGTCAAAATAACTAGCATGTAGGTTAGATTGGGTTGGTGTTCATGGTATTATTATATAAGAATAAAGATTGGTAAATTTGCTGTGGTTATACCTGAAATTAATTTTTCAGTTAATGTGTTTTCATTGATCATTGGCTATTATGTCTTGTCCATAACCATTATTCTTTCTGTGTTCATCCTTCGACATGTCAATCATGGTGTATTTGGTATTCTTAGACATGTCTATGGCTCAGTCATGGCATCTATAACCTTAACTCGTCTGTCTCAATCCTATCTTCGATAGTCTTTAAATTGCCTGAGCCTCAATCATTTCATCTTAAGTGTTCTTCAGTATGTCTGTTCTTACTGTGAAATCTATAGCTTTCCTTAGCATGTCTATGTTCTCACTATTGCAGTCATTATGTCTACAAAATTATCCACTATGCTCAGTTTTGTTTCAGCTGTCCCTATGCAACATTTCTCAATAACATTCATTCATTCATTCATTCATCGTCCAAAAATTTCTCAATACTTTGCCATGATGATAAATTTTAAAAAAATGTTTTGTTTCTCTTAAATTGTTGCCAATAAAATATTTAAATATTTAGCTTAATAATATAAACAAATAGTTTTGTAATTCACGCAGTGTTCATACGGCTCAAGCCGTCGTAGCCCTTAAAATATACAACACTGGAACTGGAGTAGGAGTCACGTCTTAACCAGTCACAGCCCTTAAAACCAACAACAACACTGGAACTTAAGTAGGAATCATAGCTCAAGCAGTCATTGTCCTTAAAATCAACAGCAACACCGGAACTGAAGTAAGAACCATGGATCAAGGAGTCATTGACCTGTAAATCAACAACAGTACTGGAACTGGAGTAGGAGTCAAGGCTCAATCAGTCATAGCCCTTAAAACCAACAACAATTGGAACTGGGGAAGGAATCATTGCTCAAGTAGCCATTGCCCTTAAAATCAACAACAACAATGGAACTGGAATAGGGATCACGGCTCAAACAGTCATAGCCCTTAAAACCAACAGCAATACTGTAATTAACGCGGGGTTCATACGGTTCAAGAATCATAACCCTTAAAATCAACACCAACTGGAATTGGCGCAGTGGTCATACGGCTCAAGTAGCCTTAGCCCATAAAACCACAGCGACACTGCAATTGGCGCAGGGTTCATACGGCTCCAGCCATCGAAGCCCTAAATACCTAAAACAGCAACAACTCTGGAATTATTTGAACGAGTCATCCATTGATACTTGTAAGGATAATTATCTTGTTATTGTATATTCTTGAACAATATTAAGTTATTGTATTATCTATCGTTTTACCTTAAACAATACCTAAGTAGTTGAATTTTCCTTGTTGAATTTATATTCTGGATTTGCTGAGATTTGTTTGGTTGTTCTTTTAAAAAATATATATATATATATATATATATATATATATATATATATATATATATATATATATATATATATATATATATTAAAAGGACAACCAAACAAATCTCAGCAAATCCTATTAATATATATATATATATATATATATATATATATATATATATATATATATATATATATATATATATATATATATATATATATATATATATACATATATGTATATATTAATTACCACACTGTAGATCCTGTATAACGCTTTCATTTGAATATACTGCTACTACTACTAATAATAATAATAAACTAAGTGGCTAATGATCCGTGATATGACTTCATAAGGTGATTTGTATCCGTGACTATGAAGTACAGCTTGTATGGACAGTGTGTTGACCCCATGTCAGTGTATATACATCGAGGGGTGCATATCTCTCGGAGTACGAACACTGAACGTTTAATCCATATTTTATGGATTAAAGTATTCTTGAGGTTAGTGTCTGGGTGGACTGGTGCCTTACAGACTCTCGTGTAGTCTATACTAAGTATTTAGCCTAACAAATTAAACAACTCTTTGAGTACCAGGAATTAGTCCCGTGAGTAGATCAGGAATCTAACCCCTTAAGTACAGGAATTTAACCCCTTATTCACAAGAAATCAATTCGTTAAGTACTGAAAATTAACCCTTTAATTTCACGAACTTTATCCTTTATGTTAAGGTAGAATAACCTCTGGGAACTTGGCCAGAACCCTTAGAGTAAAGGATCTAATCCCCTTTGAGAGTCTAACTTGAACTCTTGACTCGACTAATCCCAGTGTATAACTCAGGTTATGCACTCAGGTTAAAGGTTCAATGTATAATATTAAACTGAGTGCATCAACAAACCCTAATGTAACAAACGAGGAAAGGTTTTCGTTTGCGTAAGAAACAAAGCCCGAGTAACCCTGAAATGGGGAATTACAGTTTCATGTGAAAGATGGCATGAATTTCCAGATTGTAATGTAAGCAGCAGCCCATACACAGCAGCCAGTTACAAGGATGCAGCAAAACAGCACTACCAGCATGATTTGTCGCAGTTCTACCTCACAGTATTGTACCTCACAGTCCGGTTGACTACACAGGTGCCTATGTCATGGGCCCGAAATTTCGGTCCAGGATGGCATAAAAAAAAATCCAGAGGATGGCATAGAAAATAAGTCCAGAGGGTGACTAGATACAAATCTAGAAGATGACAAAATAAAAGTTTAGAGGATAATTAAATATAAATCTAGGGGATGACAAAACAAAAGTCCGGAGGATGACGAAACAAATCTAGAAGATGACTTTATACACCACTAACAACATCTACCAGAGTGTACTCTAGATGACATCTGGTCATACAACACATGGTCCGTGTCCTGCGTGTTGCAATCATTATCTTCAGACCTTGTCTGTGACTCTAGACCTTATCCGTGACACGACCTCGTCCGTTACTCCAGACCTCCGTGACGCCAAACCTCATCCGCGACTACAGACCTTGTTCGTGATTCCAGGTATAAAAGTCATATGCTTACTGTTATTAAGTGATAGGGGGGACCATTGATAACGAAGAGTTCTGAATCAGAGGAATTGTTGGAGCTGCCCTCTCCCTCTCCTCGGATCGAACGTGATTATCTCCCCATTCTCAAGGGTGCAATGTAACCTGTTGTGGATCGCATTCGGGGGGGGGGGTATTTAGGGGTGAGGTAACAGCTCTTAGCCTGTAAGACTAAGCCATGTAAAACAAAGGGGGGGGGATTTAGCACTCAGCAGTAGCTTTATCTGACCTAGCACGCGCTTCAAGGAGGGTGCCTCTGATACAGGTGAAGAGCTCCTGATCCAAGAAATCGCGGCTATCTACCTCTTTGGATAAAAACTGATGGCCTGTTCCCAAGACCTGCACAACTCTTTCAGGTTTAGCACTTTCCCTTATACAATAATAATTAAAAGAACAATAACGTTGACAATGACATCAATAATAACAACAATAACGGCAACATCAATAACAAAAACAACATTACTACTGGGTTGGAACGAAATCCAGGAAAGAGGTGGTTAAAGAGGCGTTTCTGGGAGCACTCTGGAAGACCAGAGCTTCTGGAAGTAAGACCAATGATCTCTGGAAGTAACACCAAGATTTCTGTAAGTAAGATCAGAGTTGCTGGAAATAAGATCAGAGCTGCTGGAAGTAAGACCAAGATCCTTAGATGTAAGACCAAGGTTTCTGGAAAAAGACCAAAGCCTCTGGAAACAAGACCAGGGCTTCTGAAGTTAAGATCAAGATCTCTGAAAGTAAGACCAAGGCCTCTGAAAGCAAAACCATGCTTCTGAAAGTTAGACCAGAGCCTCTGAAAGTAGGAACGGACCTCTGAAAGTAAGGCCGGGGTCTCTGAAAGTAAGAACACTACCATTGCGAGGAGCCATATGAACCGGACTATAATGGCTATATATGTGTTTAGCCTATACTACACAACCTTCACTTCCTCGGATCAGTCCTGACTCCCTTTCATTTCCCAGGCACTGTATAACCCCTCTGAGTTTAGCGCTACCCCGGTATTATAGGAATACGAAGAGTTGCCGCGGTTGCATCACCAGCCGGGGATAGCGGCGGCCATATTGAACTTGGATCACAGCTGAGCCATCATGGCCGCCTTGGAGCGTGTACGCTCTCTCCTTGCCTTATTTTGCATTGGTTGATAACAAAGAAGGGAATTGATAGTCCAGATAATCTTTCGAAGTTGTGACACGGCCGCCTACAGCATAAATGTTGATGGTAAGTGCCGGCACAAGTTGTTGTGGATTTCTGATTGGCTGTGGTCAGGTACCTATCCAAGGCAGTGCATTGATACCGGTGAAGATTTCTTGGTCTTAGAAACTGGACCAGACCTCCACTTCCTTAGATCGAACCTGACTGTCTCCCATTCTCCCAGGGTTTTTTATAAATTCTACGGGTTTCGCGCTCATCTAATGAGCGTGTAGCAATAATAATGTAGGGAGGCAGCTGCTGTGTAGGTGTGCCCCCTCTCACTGGTGCCTTGATGCCAGTGAGAGGCTCTTGATCCAATGAACTGGACAGCGTACCCTTCCTTGGATCGAACCTGAAGGGCCCCCAGGCGCTATGACCTCTTACGGGTTTAGTACTTCACGTGATTAAAATGAGACTGTGTAGGTATAGGTTAGGTCAGGTTTGTCGGAGACAGAACACGTGTTTCCTGACGCGGGTCTTAGACATATGATGACCCGCAGCTGGAGCTTTTGGTCATTGTCCGAGGCCTTCCGCTGGCTTACCGGTCCACCCCTTAAAAATTACGGTTATGATTATATTTTTTTGTGTAGGTGTAGTCTCCCCACTAGCAGCTGCTAAGATGCTCTAACCGTAGTAAATTTGTTTGTAGTTATATTAGGCTAGGTCACTAGTAAAAATATTCACAATGTAATAAGTAAAATAACTGGCTGCTATGTATGATGTTCTCTCTTAATAGTGACCAACATCGTTATTAAACAAGACGGTCAGAGCATGGCAGTTTTGTCAGTATCACACCTGTATAACTCCTAAGGGTTTAGCGCTCCCCATCAATATAATATTGTAATAAATAGGTATCCCCCAACAAGGGAAACCTATAGTGGTTGGCGGATTATTTTTTTTCTTCCTGTGAGGTCATCATTTTGGTTCATAATGTTTACCTGATGGCTCTGGCAAATAAAAATATTAGTTAAGACACCAATGTTTATGCTGTCAGCTTTAAGTAGTAAAAAGTTATTGTTATATTTTGTTGGTAATAGGCATATTTATATTTTATTAATATTGTGTTCTTAATTTTCTATCAACATATACTCATAATATTTTGACTTAAAATCATATGTATGGTATAGTTACTCCCAGAGCTAGTTAAGTAGAGTGGAGCTAGTGGCGTTCAGCGAAGAAGCGAGGCCATGTGCAGTGAATCGACCCCTGCAACCACAAATAGGTGAGGACACATTGGTGAGTAAACACACACACACACACACACACATGAACGTCATATATACGGGCTAGAGGGCGCGCAGCAGATCATAATGGCCGGCAGCTGATTGGTGACGCTTCTGAGTGTGTGAGGCTGATGATCAGCTTCCTGCACGTTGTTGTTGCTGCTACTCCTCCTGGGGCACAAACTCATAGTGAGCCGGGAAGTGGGGGCCTTACAGTGCAAACTGCGAGTCGTAGGACTAGCTTTGGAAGGACCCACCCCTCAAGGAAGGTTCCTTGATGTTGGTGAGGGGCTCTTGATTTAGGGAATTGGATCTGTGCTCCAGTTCCCCGAATTAAGCCTGAATGCCTTCCACATCCCCCCCCAGGCGCTGTATAATCCTCCGGGTTTAGCGCTTCCCCCTTGATTGTAATAATAATTTGGAAGGACCCAACCATTACCCATTCCAAAATATCCTTAACTGGTAGTTAATGGGGGGGAGGGTCGTGGAAGGCTTGGGATTGGGTACTGGAGGGGTGGGACAAGACTGTAATTGTTGAAGCCGGTAGACATTGGTGGTGGTGAGATATATTTATACGTTGTGTGTGTTGGTGGATGTTAAAGATTGCATTTGAAGGGGGTCATCGCTCCACGGCCTGGTCTCAGACCAGACCTAGTTGATGGCCTTGTCAGTCAGGCTGTTGGTGCTTTCAGCACGCAGCCCAACTTAGGCACCGCTGCCCGTCTAATTAAGAACTACCCGAAGGAACTTGTCTTCAAGCGCCTCTTGAAGACACTCTGGCTCTTTTGGTAATTTACTTTATATCAAGGGCCACTTGATTTTATCTTCGTGTGTGCGTGCGTGTGTAATGGATGAGGTGTGGTTTGTGATGATGGATGTGCGTGATGATAGTTGTGGCGTGTAATAGATGTGGTGTGTAATGATGTGTCGTACGTAATAATAGGTGTGGTATGTGTAATGATAGGTGTGGTGTGTAATGATGGGTATGGTTTGTGTAATGATGGGTGTGGTGATGGGCGTGGTGTGTGTGAACGTGACCAGGAAGAACTACGCCACATGCTGTACGCGACACGACTCACGTCTCTGGCACTTGACGTCAACATTATTTCTGATGTCACCCCTCACTTTTGACGTCACCAAAGCTGTGATGTCATGGAACTGCATAGTGTGGCTGTGAACCCTCTTACCTTGTTGGTCAGACTGGCGGGTGCCTTTGGCATAGTCGATTTCAAATCTTACTAGGCTTTGTGCAGTTTTATCGTCTTGGTTCTGTGTATAGTTTTATCAAATTATACAACTGTGTAGAGCTTCATCTAGTTAAGATTTATAAAGGGCCTGTAATGCGAAAAGTTGCTCCAGTAAAAGCTTATTCTATATTGTGTGTCTGCTGTTGTTGTCAGTATGTTTGTATCCATCTGCTTGAGTCAGTAGGCCTACTGCAGTGTTCTTTCATTATTGTGTTCTCTGCGTAATCGAGTTACATTAATCGTGTCTTGAATTTTTTCTATACAGTATTGCAATTCGTTATATAATTCGTTTTGCCTGCAGTGTTATCGGAGGGAGTGGAGGAGAAGGAGAGAGCCTTTAGTTATTTTATAACCTTTCCTAGTCAGAAAAAAATTGAGATTCATCAATAATGCTTATCTTGTTAATCTGTTATCTTTTTTTTCCCCTCATGTCTACCTCCCACATCTCATTCTAGTCTTTATCCTTGTAGTGTTGTGTACTCCCTCAACTCCACCTCACACATCTGCTCTCTCACTCAACCCTCTCCCTACCCTTGCTAAAAACCTAGCCATCATTACGTCCACTTCTCTCAATTGCTTCATCCTTCCTCTATCTGTCAATTGTTATGGTGGTGGTAATGGTCATGGTGGTAGTTGTTGGCGGTGGCTTAGGTGTTGGTGATTGTGATGGTGGTGGTTGGTGCCATTTGTGGTGGTGGGTATGGTTCTGGTGGTGGTGGTACATATTGTTGGGGGTTTTGGTAGTGGCTGTGATGGTGGTTGTTAGTGGTGAGTGTGATAATAATCATAAAAAATTACTGTTTTTCCACATTTTTACGGGATAAATATGAATGTGCCCTTTTGGTACAGCTTGCTTTTTATATTAGCTTTTTTTTAACACCTTTCCAGTTTATTTCCAATTTAGTTCGAATGGTTTTTATTTTTGTGATATAGGCTTGGCTTGCGAGTGTTAATGTACGTGGCTGTATTTAGCTTTTTCTTGTCAAGTGACGAATGAGACTCACTACTGTGACATGCTTGTTGCTATACATAAAATCTAATTCGCGTTTAATAATTTTTTTTGTTATTAACGTAGTTAAAAAAAGTATATTTTATGTATAAAATATCCTTCATATTTCCCCTTACTCTACGTTTTTTCTAGAGAATTGAAGTCGAACATTAAAATGGTATAAAATACCGACAGGTTGTTAGGTAAGACACATATGCAACAGTTAGGTATCTTTATTACGAAACGTTTCGCCTACACAGTAGGCTTCTTCAGACTGACCACCTCAAAACTTTAAGGGTGATGGACTGATTACATCGTCTTCAAGTCTCTTCTGCTTCTATCAACTTTTCTGTACTCGACTGAAGTAGCCTACTGTGTAGGCGAAACGTTTCGTAATAAAGATACCTAACTGTTGCATATGTGTCTTACCTAACAGAATTGAAGTTCACTACTCTTGATCTATGTTTACATGAAAGATTCCTGATACAGAATATTAACATTGCCATCGATCTATGTATGTTCTCAAGCTCATGTGTTGTCATTCCAGCGATACATAGAGTATATTGTTGGGGCTTGGAGGTACAGGTATAATGCTGACAGGTGTGGGTATGAAGATTCATTATGTAGAGCTTGTTTAGTGGGCCATTTCGCCCAGAGTAAATAACATTATAGCAAAGATTCATGTACCGTTGCCCAAGTTCCAGATGTCATCCTGTCAGAGCTTCTAATTTTGTTTAGACTCCATTTTAAGTTATATATTTTATAACTGATAGATGTAATAGTTTTATTTTTTAGGATTACTATCTTACATTTTCCCACATTACAACGCATCTGCCACTTTTCCCACCAATACATTAATCAAATAATCTTGAGGTTCTTTGGTATGCAGAGTTTGTCAGCTTAATTTTGTGTCGTGAGTGCTTACGTTAATGTTTATTTCCTCATCCAGGTCATGTGTAAACAAGAAGGGTGTCAACATTAACCCAAGTGGAACGCCACTTGTGACTAGCTCTCGTTCTGATTTTTCTCGATTTATGGAAACTTTCTTTTTTCTCTGACACTTGTCTTGATGTCTGTCTCTTATTTTGTTCAAATCCAGATAAACAACGTATTACTCTTCTTCATGGTTTGCCGTTTCAGTTATCTTGGTGAAAATGTTAATAAATTTGTTAGACAAGAACGACCGCTAGTGAAGCAGTGTTGAGACTGATGAAATAATGTTCAACAAGGCGAGTTCAAATGAAACGAATGAAATCGGTGATTTCAGTCGTTTCAGCAACGGTAATAAATGAGTAATCACCCATTTTGTAAATACACACACACACTAGTCACCGCACATTATCGGTCGGTAATGATTTACTAGGCTTTTCTTAACATTCTTTGAGAACTCATCGAAAGGACGGGATTCGAGCTTATGGCAAGCTAATCCTAAAGTTAGCTAGCTGGCCATTGTTATAACCACTGCACCATGCTGTACCACTGGCCTGCTAGTTTTATCACTTGCTTGCCATGATTTTTTTACAGTAGTTATTGTGATTTTGCGAGAGGTTGTCGGGACCCGGGGAGTTATTGGGTTTCAATCATGCTTTTTAAGACCCATGTCATCAGTAACGCTGAAACCGTGTAATTTTATTTTTAAACTCAGTTAATCAAGTCCTTATAATGGTGAGGGGCTCATAGTCCAAGGAATTGGCTTTGCCCTCCCCTCCCCTCCCTTGGATCGAACGTGATGGCTTCCCATTCCCTAGGTGTTGTAAAAGCGATGGGGAAACCGACAACAAAATCTTGTCTTCAAGATTACCTCATATTTATTTTAGGAAAAGAAACTTATGTTAATGGCATAGTTTTATTTATATAATCTAGAAAAATAAAGTTCTTGGTGCAGTTTGTGTACCCAATATGGGTGAGGAAGATAGTGGAGGTAGAGGCGGTGACGTCAGCCAGAAGTGGAGACTCAGAAAGTTCCTCAAGACACCTAGCAGCACTCACAATAGAGTCCAGCACAGGTAAGTCAGCGGACGCTGCTGCCATGGTTCACCGCAGGGTAATTGCTATACCACCGTCACGTGTTCAAAGACACGCGTGCCACGTCTCCGCCATACGACCGGCACCACTGACCCAAGTCATGTTCATGTTATGAAAAATACCAGTGTCAGTTTTTTCTTCTAGCGACAAAACTAACATGGACGCACACTGAGACAAGGTCACCTGGATGTCTCTAGTTAATCTGAGCCTAGAATAGGCTCCTAGAGGTCACTCGGAGGCCTATTCAGAGGTCAGTCGAGGTCAAGAAAGAAAAATACGGAGACTTCCCTGGTGGTGCCGGTATTCTTGATTCAGAAGGAAGATACTTTCATGCTGGCTAACAAGGGACGTGTCCACTATGTAAGGTACGCCAGGCAGTCGTTCGCCAAGCCTACACGCAAACACATAGCCAGAATTATTCACGTTTGGCCGAGTCTTCTTCTCCTTCTCCTTTTTCTTTTCCGTCTTTCTTGGTACCTCTGGACAAACTTATTGACCACTCTGTCTCTGAGTCTCCTGCCGATGCTTTTCTCGTAATGTAAAGCGGCGTTTTGTGGGCCGTACACCATTGCGTACTGAGCGATCTCCCTCTTGAAGGACTTGCTTAGCTTCTTCCTGGGTGCCCGTCGGCCTCTTCTAGGCTCCGGCTGGGGCGGGAAGGTCTTCCTGGAGCCACCGTCGCCGATCTTACCTCGATGATTCCAACCGTATTCCCGCTGGTGGTTGATCTTGTAGTCGCCGACGCTTTCGTAGCCGGCGGAGCTCCATGGCGAGGTGCCGGACCTGCTCCAGACGATGTAGTGGCCGCCGCTGGAGACCACCTTCCTCTTGGTGCGTCCGAGACTGGCCAGGTCATTCGTGCTCACTAGATCCCCGGGAATTACCAGGTCACCAGAGTCCACCAAGTCTTCGCCACTCGCCAGATCACCGGGCATAGCTAAGCCGTTTGAGCGAAAGAGTTCTTCAGTGCTCAATAAATTTCCAGTGTTCACTATATCCCCTGAGCTGAACAGGTCCCCGGGGATGACTAAATCCCCGGTGCTCATTGGATCCAAAGAGCTCTGAGAGTCTCCGGTGCTCATTAAGTCATGAAGGTTCCCGTCAGTCATCAAGTCATCAAGGTCCTCATCACTCACTGGGTCATCAAGTCTCCTGTAATTCACCAGGTCATCAAGTTCCTCGTCACTCTCTAGGTCATCAAGTCTCCTGTCATTCACCAGGTCATCAAGTTCCTCGTCACTCTCTAGGTCATCAAGTCTCCTGTCATTCACCAGGTCATCCAGTTCTTCAGCGCTAACCAAGTCGTCAAGGTTTCCATCACTCACCAGGTCCCCAGAACTTATCAAATCACCGTAGTTGTCCAAGTCAGCGGCAGAGCCCCAGCGGAGGTAGTGGTTAGCGAGTGTAGAGTAGGAGTTGAGGTTATGCAGGGAAGGTACAGTGCGAGGCCACACTGGGTGAACAACCACGCTCTCTGCTGGAGACGACGGCCACCACCACCTACCTGAAGAAGAGAGTTCCTCTTTAATATTGGTAACAGAAGCACCGATCTACAAAAAGTTTCAGGTAAAAGGACACAAGTGCAACTAATGTGACATTTTATTGTGGCAACGTTTCTCTCTCCAGGAGCTTTGTCAAGTTCCTGGAGAGAGAAACTTTGCCACAATAAAATGTCACATTAGTTGCACTTGTGTCCTTTTACTTTACATATTGTCGGTAATTCTACCAGAATATATACAAAAAGTTTCAAGATGGCTGCCTTGATACTGCTAAAGGGTTTCCTTATTTATTATGATTAATAATAGTAATCATAATAAATAATTATATAATAAATATTTAATAAAATAAAAATAATTGATCCAAAGAATCCCTTCGGATCAAACCACATTACCTTCCATTCCCCGGGCACTGTGGTAATCGGTCGAATGAATGGTAACTCGTCCGTCTCGTGCTATACAGACGGAGGATCGAGCCTCCACCACTCCTTGCGCTGAATTACCCCTACGGGTTTAGCGTTGAGAGGTTCGATGAAGTCCCCAGGCACTGTATGAACCTGCGTGTTTACCACTTCCCCATGAGTAATAATGATTACAGAAAAACAGTCGAGAGATATGCCACAAAATGGCTGCCAGTGCTGATAAATATGGCTACGAGGGAAGTCAGACAATGTTAAACATGTCCTGATTGGTTGATAGTGGAAGAGAGGAGACATGACAATAACGTACAAGATGATAAAAGGATTCCAGAAAATAAATTAGCAACAACAAACAGGGTGAGCAAGAGGCCACGATTGCTAAGAAAAATGCTATACCAATTGAATACTAGGATTTTTTCTTCACAAAGGTGGAAAAATGGAATGGTATACTAGAAGATGTAACAAGCACTGCAGCCACTGCTACGTGTAAAACATTAGCTGGGACAATGATCACTAAAAAAAAAACGAAGACATCACAAATAACTCTGCTGCTGTACCTAAGGATAGGTAGGAGTCTCTCTCTCTCTCTCTCTCTCTCTCTCTCTCTCTCTTACAAACATACATTAGAGGCTAAGGAAAATCACCCGATGTCACTGGAGTACAGAAGAACTAGGGGTGATATGATAACAACGTACAAAATACTGAGAGGAATTGAGAGTTAATGGACAGATTCTTTAAAAATTGGTAAACAGAAACACGAGGGCACAACTGAAAGTTAAAAACTCAGATGAGTCACAAGGACGTTAGGAAGCATTTTTTCAGCCTTAGAGTAGTCAGGAAGTGGAAGGACCTGGAGAATGAAGTAGAGGCAAGATTTTTCCATAGTTTTGAGATGTAAAATAAAGATCCAGAAGTCAAGAAATGAACCTAGTGGCGATCAGCTTTGAGGCGGGGCCAGGAACTGAGACTACTCATGCAACTACATGTAGGTGAGTACACGTACACACACATATACACAGGAGCCAGGAGCTATGATTCGCCCACTGCAACGACAAATAGGTGAGTACACACACACACACACAGACAGGATGTTCCAGAGAGGGAACACAGAAACAAGGGGTCACAATTGGAAGATGAAGACTCAGACGAGTCACAGGGATGTTAGGAAGTACTTCTTCAGTCACAGAGTCGTCAGGAAGTGGAATAGTCTAGCAAGTTATGTAGTGGAGGCAGGAACCATACATAGCTTTAAGACGAGGTATGACAAAGCTTAGGAAGCAGAGAGAGGACCTAGTAACAATCAGTGAAGAGGTGGGGCCAGGAGCTGAGTCTCGACCCCTGCAACCACAATTAGGTGAGTACACACAAGGCTAGTTCCGGAGCTCAGGGGAATCTCCTACGAAGAAAGGTTTAGGGTAATCGGCCTGACGACACTGGAGGACAGGAGGGTCAGGGGAGACATAATATCGACATACAAAATACTGCGTGGAATAGATAAGGTGGACAGAGACAGGATGTTCCAGAGAGGGGAACAGAAACAAGGGGTCACAATTGGAAGCTGAAGATTCAGACGAGTCACAGGGATGTTAGGGAGTATTTCTTCAGTCACAGAGTAGTCAGGAAGTGGAATAGTCTAGCAAGTGATGTAGTGGAGGCATGAACCATACATAGCTTTAAGACGAGGTATGACAAAGCTCAGGGAGCAGAGAGGACCTAGTAGCGATCAGTGAAGAGGCGGGGCCAGGAGCTGAGTCTTGACCCCTGCAACCACAATTAGGTGAGTACACACACAAGGACATGACGGAAGGAATCGACTCCGAAATGTCCCTGTTTGCAGATGATGTGAAGTTGATGAGAAGAATTCAGTCGGACGAGGACCAGGCAGAACTACAAAGGGATCTGGACAGGCTGCAGACCTGGTCCAGCAACTGGCTCCTGGAGTTCAACTCCACCAAGTGCAAAGGCATGAAGATTGGGGAAGGGCAAAGAAGACCGCAGACGGAGTACAGTCTAGGGGGCCAGAGACTACAAACCTCACTCAAGGAAAAAGATCTTGGGGTGAGTATAACACCAGGCACACTTCCTGAGGCGCACATCAACTAAATAACTGCTGCAGCATATGGGCGGCTAGCAAACCTAAGAATACCATTCCGCCATCTTAGTAAGGAATCGTTCAGGACCCTGTACACCGTCTACGTTAGGCCCATATTGGAGTATGCGGCACCAGTTTGGAACCCACACCTAGCCAAGCACGTAAAGAAACTAGAGAAAGTGCAAAGGTTTGCAACAAGAGTAGTCCCAGAGCTAAGGGGTATGTCCTACGAGGAGAGGTTAAGGGAAATCTACCTGACGACAGTGGAGGGCAGGAGAGATAGGGGAGACATGATAACGACATATAAAATACTGAGAGGAATTGACAAGGTGGACAGAGACAGTATATTCCAGAGATGGGACACAGCAACAAGGGTCACAGTTGGAAGTTGAAGACTCAGATGAATCACAGGGATGTTAGGAAATATTTCTTCAATCACAGGGTACTCAGGAAGTGGAATAGTTTGGGAAGCGATGTAGTGGAGGCAGGATCCATTCATAGCTTTAAGAAGAGGTATGATAAAGCTCCTAGTTCAGGGAGAGTGACCCAGTAGCGGCCAGTGAAGAGGCGGGGCCAGGAGCTATGAATCGACCCCTGCAACCACAACTAGGTGAGTACACACACACACACACACACACACACACACACACACACACACACACACACACACACACACACACACACACACACACACACACACACACGCACCCTATGAATCGACCCCTGCAACCACAAATAGGTGAGTACACGCGCACACGCACACACATGATAACGACATAAAATACTGAGAGTAATCGACAAGGTGGACAGAGACAGGATGTTTCAGAGATGGGAGACAGCAACAACGGGTCGCAGTTGAAAGTTGAAGACTCAAATGAATCACAGGGATGTTAGGGAGTATTTCTTCAGTCACAGAGTTGTCAGGAAGTGGAATAGTCTGGGAAGTGATGTAGTGGAGGCAGGATCCATGCATAGCTTTAAGTAGAGGTATGATAAAGCTCATGGAGCAGGAAGAGTGATCTAGTGGCGACCAGTGAAGAGGCGGTGCCAGGAGCTGTGAATCGACCCCTGCAACCACAACTAGGTGAGTACACATCCGCACACACATACGCACACCTGTTTATACACACTCAGACTTTCTCCGGGTAAATATTCAAGGGAAATCAAAGCAAGCAGCTGTTCAAATCATGTACGACACTCATTAGTTGGGTGAAGACGTGAATATTAGTTGAGTACTTGAGATCCACGCGCTACATAATATACCCAATGGAAGGGGTAAGCGGAGAAGACAGGAAGAAGAGTACAGTAAGGGACTGATTGCCTCATCTACAATTTCAACGAAATTCACCGCATGCTAGTGGCTTTCTTTGTTCCTAACAATATATTATTACACGTGAACTATGTTACCTGTTTATTGCAGAAAAGAAACAAATTATTTATATTTGTACCTTCAAGACTGTCTCCACTTAACCTCTGTGTTGAATTGGTAAAGCCACTATTTGGTGAAACAAGTTTAGAATAAAGATACCCAGGTGTTGCACATTGTGTCTAATTCATCAACTGGTTGGTATTTTGTGACAACAGAAAGAGTTGCGTGAGAGGAAAAGATAACATGATCAATATTTCTTAGTGGTGACCAACGTCTTTGAAAAGAGAAGAAAATAGAGTAGAAGAAAGAACTGCTGGAGAGGAGACGAACATGATGAGTGTTACCTGGTGGTGAGGGGCGTCCTTGAACCGTGGAGAAAAGTGCCACTAGGAGGAGGAGGAGGAAGAGGAAGAGGAGCAGGAGAAGGCGTGGAGACCCAGACGTCCACATGACCACCTCTGCTGTCACCACTCAACTGAACTTCCTCCATCATAACCCTCCTTATATACCCACCCTGCCATCACCACCTCGTGTAAGGAGCACAACAAACTTGTGCTTGAAGGGGAAGCAGAGAGGAACGTAGAGAAGAGAAGAGGAGAGGGAAGGGGATACTGGTGGGTGGTGCGTGGGAGATGTAAGTGCTACACTCAATCTACTTACAGTTAATCATCCTTCTTGTTCGTTTAGCAGTAGCACCTCTTTGTATACTGGTCGAGGTTGTTTTGCGTATCTGCTGAGTTATTTTGTGGGCCAGTCCTCGGTGAAGAGGGTTATCAAGGCCACGCTCTGTGGCGCTGCGTGTATTTTCTATTTTAATCAGGGGAAAGCCCTAAACCCACAAGAGTTATATAGCTTCAGGGGAATGGGAGGCACTCTAATTCAATCCAAGGAAATGGAGGACAAGTCCAATTCCTTGGATCAGAAGGCCCTCACTGGTCTTCAGGGACGTCCACTGGGAGGAAATTCTGATATTATCTACCTAAAAAACTGGCTAAGTCTTTATCAGTAAACACCTTTTAATGTTTTTCTTGCACCTAAACTGACACAACAACTACAGTTAGTTTGTCTGTTTTGTGCTTAGCTGTTTTGTGCTTAGCTGTTTTGTGCTTAGCTGTTTTGTGCTTAGCTGGAGCTTCACTCCAGCTACTTGCGCTAAAGAGCGGCTGGAAAACATCTAAACAACACAGGACTCACTAAGTAATGGATAAAAATTGGAAAAATTTAATTTTGATAGAATGTAGGAAGTACTGTATAACACGTACATCATAATAATAACAATAATAATCATAAATTCAGCTTACACAAAAGACTTCATTATTGTAGTTGACATTATTAATGACTATTTTTAATACCGGTTTTAATATTGTTACGTTTCATGTTTATTTAAACATTTGACCATCTGAATAGTCATTCATTAATCATAAAAGTAGTTCAAGGTAATCAAGGCCTATTATTATTATTGTTATTATTATTATTATTATTATTATTATTATTATTACTATTTTTAACATGAGGAAACACCCGTTAGTCACAGCACCCGAGGAATGGGAGGCAATAAGGTTTGATCCGAGGAGGAGGAAGGCAGTTCAAATTCTTTGGATCAAGAGCTCTTGGCCAGTATCAAAGCATTAACGGTACAAATTTTCACTGAACAAGGGATGTTGCTAGCTTTTACTTCCTTTGATCAATACTGGTTGCCCCACCCCCATTACCCTGGCGTTGTATGACCCCTACGGGTTCAGCGCATCCCTTGATTGTAATATACTACTACTACTATACTACCACTAATATTACCACTGATAATAATAATAATAATAATAATAATAATAATAATAATAATAATAATAATAATAAATAATAATAATAAATAAATAATTAGCAAGCGAGGGGCTTGAACATTCATCAGGCGTGTGTGAATTCGTTATATAGGAATGGAAGTGGTTTCTATGGTTTGACGTGCTGTTGGAGCGTTAGCAAGATATTATTTATGAAGGGATTCAGAAAAACCGGCTGGTCGGACTTGAGTCCTGGAGGTGGGAAGCACAGTGCCTGCACTCTTAAAGAGGGTTGGGAATATTTGCTGTTTAGAGGGGCATCTGGGCTGTAGTATCAGCGGGCCTCTGGGAACACAGTGGAGTGATGGTAAAAGTGTTTCTTCTTCGGGTCACTCGACCTCGGTGTTAAAAATATAATTAACCAGTCGCGTTGTGTATAAAGGGCAGGAAAACCCTTGTATTATTTATAATAATTTTATTGTCTGACCCAGAATTTACAAAGCAATATATATATATATATATATATATATATATATATATATATATATATATATATATATATATATATATATATATATATATATATATATATATATATATATATATATATATATAATAGTGTTATATATACTGAAGACTGTAGTAAATATATGAAAGATTATGTTACATTTATCCGTTACAATATATTATAGAAATTCAGAACTATATCAGGAATATTAGCAACACTGTGTTAGTGTATATTGCTATACATTCAGTAATGCATGTTAATACATCACAAATACCGTCATATTTAACACTATGATAATACACCACCATACATTCAACATATCTAATACTGTAGCAATATCATTGTATACTTTAGACGACGTTTCGGTCCGTCCTGGACTGTTATCAAGTCAAAAGGGACAGAAACGTCGTCTGATATTTCCTCTCCAAAAATTGAGTCATTTGTGAATATTATTAAGTTTGATATATAATGTATATAACATATTACGTATTTCCAGTATTGAGCATATGCTAGATATATCCAGTAGGTAATTGACTCGAATGTCTTATAACGTTAGTATATTCAATCCTGTATGCTAAATACATGCACTAATACATAGTAAACATATATGCCATTGTATTAAATATATTCAACATTTTATGTTAACATGTCGAACATTATGTTTAAAGTCGTCGGTTCTCTATGTCAAACATTAATTACTTTGGTAGATATAGCCACGGTAAATTTTAAATTTATTAATATTGTATACTAAATATATACAATATTGTATATTAAATATGTGCAATATTGTTACATTTATAATAATAATAATAATAATAATAATAATAATGATAGTATTTTATTTTCACGTTATCAGCAAATACAACGAATATATGAAATAGAGAGAATAGATCATCTGCTGTACATATCACATTCAGGTGAATTTAGATTCCTTCCAACTGTTTGTGACACACAAGAACATAAACAGTGAAGACCCCACTGAACACAGATTCACTATTGATCTCGCTCCCCAGAAGGAAGGTTCCTTGATGCTGGTGAGGGGGCTCTTGATCTAAGGAATTGGACCAGTGCACTAATTCCTTGAATCGAATCTTACTACCTTTCATTTCCCCAGGCGTTTTCTGACCTTACGGGTTTAGCGCATAAATTTATAGTACTAATAGGCTTGTTGAGTTCTGTGCTTTGTGTATGGGATTTGAGGCAGAAACTTGTCTACTTCTTTTTCCAGTTATTTTATAAATACTTTGCCACGTTTTTGCTCCGGGAATTGTATTGACTGAGTCCGCTAACAGATCCTTTCCAAGTTATTTTGCCTAAGCTCAATTACTCTTTCCCTTAACCTCTCAGAGCCACCTCCATGCAAATCTTATAGGCTGTGACAAAACATTTTATTGTTAATGTTGAAATGTCTGAAATCTTGAGGTTGTATCCACATTTTGCATTGATTGGATGAATGAACTGGTTATATAGAAGAAATTGTAACCCAGATATGACCAATATTATTTTAGTGGTAATATTTTTTTATTTGAGAATGTATTCCATAATGTATTATGTACATTAATTATATGAAGTAATTGTAAAATATGGAATAATTAATACATATATCTTTCTAGTGATGTAGCAATGCTCAGTGGAAGCTGATACTCATTGTGGCCTCTGTAATCCTGATTTTTCCGCTACCGCTCGCAGGGTGAGGTGCAGGTGTACAGTAAACTATTTTCACAGGCGGCACAACTAAAACGAGACTTCTGCGCCGGCCTTTGTACCCTGAGCATCAGTAACAAATATACCCCATTCTCCCTGGGACGCCTGCCCAAAATTGTATAAATTTAGGTTGAAAAAAAGATGCAGAAAGGAACTGGTTTGGAAGGAGTCATCAATGAATGGCGCTCCGTCCAGCTTTATGACTCACGAAATCGTAATGACATAATTGCAAACAAATCATACCACGGGCGGGGATGCTTTGGAGGAAAGTCACTTACCACTCAGAGGTGAGGGCACGAGTGTCCCTCTCTGCTCGAGTTTACATAAAGTGGGGAGTGAGCCCACCTGGCGTAATTGAGACTCCTTTTCACTCTCTTCTCGAAAGGAAATCCTGTTCCCTTTCCTTTCGTCGCCCAGTTTTGGGTGACGCCACCGGCCATGTCTCCCGAGAGACAGTGACCCATTAAACACCCAACAAGAAGTTTGCTGAGGACGTAAAGTTCTCACTAACATTTCATACGCAAGTAGCTTTATACCGTGGTCTTGTGGGGTACATATATATATATATATATATATATATATATATATATATATATATATATATATATATATATATATATCTATCTGTGTGTGTGTGTGTGTGTGTGTGTGTGTGTGTGTGTGTGTGTGTGTGTGTGTGTGTGTGTGTGTGTGTGTGGGTGTGTGTGTGTGTCGTGCCGAATATGTAAAACTGGTCAATTAGCAAGAACTCATTTAAATTTAAGCCCTTTCTAAAATTTTCTCTTATACGTTTAAAGATATATTTTTTTCATTAATGTTGATGTAAAAATTTATAATTTTGCACCAAAAGGAACTTAGAAAACTTACCTAACCTTACTGTATCAAGAACAATTTATTTTAGCCTAACCCAATTAAATATATTTTAGATTTGTTTACAATAATTTAATACTAAACAAACACAGTAAAATATATTTGTTTTCGTTAGGTACAGAATGATTTTGGCGAAATTATTGCATACACAAATTTTCACTTGTCCTATATGGCAAGATGAGCGTTGCTATTTAAGCCAAGATCGCAAGTTCTGCCTATTCGGCACGACATATATATATATGTATATATATATATATATATATATATATATATATATATATATATATATATATATATATATATATATATATATTTAACCTAGGCTAACCCAGTGAGTCAAACAATATGCCATATTTGCGTTCACAGGACAGTAAATACTGAAATCTTCACTTAAATTTAATTCGAAATAATTTCAAAAACTAAAATTATGAATCTGTAAAAACAGGTGTACAGGGTAAATCTGTGATCTCATCTCACAGATGACGGCTGGTCAACCAGATTCTTGATGCCGGCCGGCCGACGTACATTATATGCTGAGGCTGATTCTAGGGATGTGTATTGGTGTTGAAAGAAGTCTTGTGTTGTTGACAGCGTTGAGCTATTCGGTTTGCTGTTAACAGTGCTGTGTGATGTTATCAATGTTATGAGAGTAATGTGTGTGATGTTATCAGTGTTGTGAGAGTAATGTGTGTGATGTTATCAGTGTTGAGAGAGCAATGATGTTATCAGTCTTGTGGTGATGTGTGTGATGTTATTAGTGTTGTGAAGATGTGTGTGATGTTATGAGTGTTGTGAAAGTGATGTGTGTGTGGTGTTATCAGTGTTGTGAGGGTGATGTGGGCGCTGTTATTAGTGTTGTGAGGGTGATGTGTGTTGTCAGTATTGTGTGTTGTCAGTGTGCGAGTGTTCCGTAGGTGTTATTATCAGTGTTGTAGTAGTTTTGTATGTGCCTGTCAGCGTTGTGATGGTGTTGCATGTGCCTTTGTCAATTTTGTGATAGAGAACGTCTGATACAGCTCCTGGGAGAGCTCAACAGGTGGGGAAGTCAGGTGGAGGAGATTTGGGTACATCAGCGGCGGTACCCACTTGCAGTACCAGGGACATCCCTGCCTGGGCGTCCATTAGCACCTGACTCTCCAACATCCACACACCTGAGGAAAACATTTAAAGTCAGCCATCTTTGTAAGGTTAACCTAGTTCATACTACACTTAAAGTAGTATATCTTCCCCCCCATCCCTCACACACAGTCAAGCAAACATACATGAGACAAAACACACACACACACAGGTATGAGGAACTTCCTGCAGGAGGTTCAATGGGACAGAGAACTGGTAGGAGTCAGTAAACGAAATGATGGAATATGTAACAAAATGCAAGGAGGCAGAGGAAAGGTTTGTTCCCAAGGGCAACAGAAATAATGGGAAAACCAAAGCGAGTCCTTGATTTACCCAAAGGTGTAGGGAGGCAAAAACTAAGTGCACCAGAGAATGGAAAAGGTACAGGAGGCAAAGGACCCAGGAAAATAAGGAGATTAGTCGAAGAGCCAGAAACGAGTATGCACATATAAGGAGGGAGGCCCAGCGACAGTACGAAAACGACACAGCATCGAAAGTCAAGTCTGACCCGAAACTGCTGTATAGCCACATTAGGAGGAAGACAACAGTCAAAGACCAGGTGATCGGGCTGAGGAAAGAAGGTGGGGAACGATCAAGAGATATGTGAGGAGATCGACACGAGATTTAAGGAAGTATTTACAGTGGAGACGGGAAGGCCTCTGGGAAGACAGAACAGAGGGGGACACCAACAAAGAATATACCAACAAGTGTTGGATGACATACACATAACTGAGGAGGAGGCGAAGAAGCTAAGGGACCGTGATACCTCAAAGGCAATGGGACCGGACATCTCCCCGAGGGTCCTTAGAGAGGGAGCAGAAACGCTGTGTGTACCACTAACCACAATCTTCAATACATCCCTTGAAACTGGGCAACTACCTGAGATATGGAAAACGGCAAATGTAGTTCCCATTTTTAAAAAAAAGAGACAGAAAAGAGGCACTAAACTATAGACCAGTGTCACTGACGTGTACAGTATGCAAAGTCATTGAGAAGATTATCAGAAGAGTGGTGGAGCACCTGGAATGGAACAAGAGTATAAACGCCAACCAGCACGGATTCATGGCAGGCAAATCCTGTGTCACAAACCTTCTGGAGTTTTATGATAAAGTAACAGAAGTAAGACACGAGAGAGAGGGGTGGGTTAATTGCATTTTCTTGGACTGCAAGGCCTTCGACACAGTTCCTCACGAGAGATTAGTGCAGAAGCTAGAGGATCAGGCGCGTATAACAGGAAGGGCACTGCAATGGATCAGAGAATACCTGACAGGGAGGCAACAACGAGCCATGGTACGTAATGAAGTATCACAGTGGGCACCTGTGACGAGCGGGGTCCCACAGGGGTCGGTCCTAGGACCAGTGCTATTTTTGGTATATGTGAATGACATGATGGAAGGGATAGACTCAGAAGTGTCCCTGTTCGCAGATGATGTGAAGTTAATGAGGAGAATGAAATCAAATGAGGATCAGGCAGGACTTCAAAGAGACCTGGACAGGCTGGACATCTGGTCCAGCAACTGGCTTCTCCAATTTAACCCTGCCAAATGCAGTCATGAAGATCGGGGAAGGGCAAAGAAGACCGCAGACAGAGTATAGGCTAGGTGGGCAAAGACTGCGAACCTCGTTCAAGGAGAAAGATCTTAGGGTGAGTATAACACCGAGCACGTCTCCGGAAGCACACATCAACCAGATAATTGCTGCAGCATATGGGCGCCTGGCAAACCTGAGAATAGCGTTCCGGTACCTTAGTAACGAATCGTTCAATACACTGTACACCTTGTACGTCAGGCCCATACTGGAGTATGCATCACCAGTTTGGAACCCACACTTGATCAAGCACGTCAAGAAATTAGAGAAAGTGCAAAGGTTTGCGACAAGGTTAGTTCAGAGCTAAGGAAAATGCCCTACGAAGGTTGAGGAAAATCGGCCTGACGACACTGGAGGACAGGAGGGTCAGGGGAGACATGATAACGACATACAAAATACTGCGTGGAATAGATAAAATGGACAGAGACAGGATGTTCCAGAGAGGGGACACAGAAGCAAGATGAAGACTCACATGAGTCAAAGGGAAGTTAGGAAGTATTTATTCAGTCATAGAGTAATCAGGGAGCAGAATAGTCTAGCAAGTGAGGTAGTAGAGGCAGGAACCATACATAGTTTTAAAACGAGGTATAAGAACATAAGAGAGGAGGAACACTGCAGTAGGCCTGTTGGCCCATACTAGGCAGGTCCTTCACAAATCCAACCCACTAACAGAATATTTGCCCAACCCACTTTAGTGCTACCCAAGCAATAAGCTCTGATAAATCCACTAACTCATGTGCAAGTCCCACTCAAATACAACCCCTCTCACTCATGCATTTATCCAGCCTAAACTTGAAACTACTCGAGGTTTTAGCTTCAGTCACCCTACTAGGCAGACTGTTCCACTCATCAGCTACCCTATTTCCGAACCAATACTTTCGTATATCCTTTCTAAATCTAAACTTATCTAATTTGAATCCAATATTACGGGTTCTCTCTTGGAGGGACATCCTCAAGACATGATAAATCTCGTGGAGCAGGGAGAGGACCTAGTAGCGTTCAGTGAAGAAGCGGGGCCAGGAGCTGAGTCTCGACCCCTGCAACTACAATTGGGTGAGTACACACGCACGCACGCGGACACGGTATTTTATACCATTTTAATGTTCAAACAGTTCAAATAGTTTGGTTATGAGATAGGATTGACTTGAGGCTGAGAATGTATCGTCCAGAACCCAAAGGGTTTGACGTCAATTATTGTGCAATATTTAGGTTTTGTAACTATTGCTTAAAGTTAAAAAATATTGTTGTAAGACGGTATTTTATGCATTTATCGATGAGCATTATCGGTTGAGCCAAAGAGATGACTCGGTATAAAACGTTGGTTTTAAGACCATTGTTCTGTAAAGCTTCAGACATCATGCTTGCGGTATACAGAGCCAAAGGCGTTCTAACCTGAGTTCTCCGCGGCGATCCTGACGACTGTGTATCCTCCGGGAGGTATCGATACAGAGTCCTTCATGACGGGGTCCTCAAGATTCCTCAGCAACTTGCCTTCCTGGTCCAGCTGCATCACTGTCTCCCTTGTGAGGAATTCACTCTTCGTGGCTAAGAGGTTAAGTTCAAGGTCGACTTCACTGAGGGTAGCATTGCTGGGAGTAGGTGGGGGTTTACTGGGTGTGGGTACCTGCGAGGCCTCCACCTGGCTCAGTACCCAGAACTTGTAGCCGTGCAAGTGTACCGGGTAGGAGGTGCCGTTGGCTGGGCCTGTAGTAACGATCGTTATTATAGTTAAGCTAAAATTAGGTTGAGGTAATTTGGGCATTTGTTAAGGATGAAGCAAAATAGGATACCAATGAGTCAAGGGAAGGAGGGGGCAGGGGTCGTTCAAAGAAAGGGTAGAGGTAGGAGGTAAAGGAGGTTTTGAGTGCTAGGGGGCTTCAAACATAGTCAAATAGGCTTGTGTGAGAGCGTTTGATCAGAGTGGAGGGAAATGGTTTTTATGACCTGAAGTGCCTTTGGAATGTAAGGTAATATTTAAGAAGTATTTCAGAGAAATCAGTTAGCCAGACTTGAATCCTGGAGGTGAAAAGTGCAGTGCCTACCCTCTGAAGGAGGGGTGTAAATGACATCACAGTTCAGATGGCCCATACGAACTGGAATGTCAGCACACTTCTGGCAAGACAGCAATTGCATAAATGACTAAAAACTTGCTTCCTCTTTTTTTAAGGTCACCCTGTTTTCGTGGTGGACAGCCGGTATATCATAAAATATATAATGTGGAGTGAAGGGTGTTGTATAGGAAGAGGCTATGAGGATGTATACTGATGAAGAGCCAACCTAACTCTCCACAAGAGGTAAATAACTTGCGTCCGGTGGCTGCTATCAATCCCACACCTTCACCCACCCAGGGTATATACACCGAAAGGTGTATATCGCTAAGTGTATACACACCACCTACCATAAAGAAGGTCACTATCCTTCACCTACCATGAAAAAGATCACTATCCGTCACCTACCATTAAGGAGAATACTATCTTTCACCTACCATGGACATCACTATCCTTCATCTACTATGAACTTCATTGCAACTCGCCTTCACATACACTGAAATTTTGGGTAAACAAAGCAATGCTTTATTCCGTAATTTAGTTGTATATATTTATTAATGTTAAAACTAGCAAAATTATTAATGTTAAACTAACATTACTGATATTACACTAACATTATTAATGTTATACTAACATTATTAATATTAGAACTACGATATATTTTTTAATATTAACTTTAATGTTAGAATTAAAAGTAATGTTAAAACTAACATTACCGTTAGAGCGAATATCATTAATGTTAGAACTAACATAATCATTAATGTCAAACAACATTATTAATGTCAAAACCGGCCACATTATTAGTGTTAAAACTAGCAATATTATTAGTGTCAAAACTAACATTATTAGTGTCAAAATTAGCAACATTATTAGTGACAAAACTAGCAACATTATTAGTGACAAAACTAGCAACATTATTAGTGTCAAAACTGGCAACATTATTAGTGTCAAAACTAACATTATTAGTGTCAAAACTAGCAACATTATTAGTGTCAAAACTGGCAACATTATTAGTGTCAAAACTAACATTATTAGTGTCAAAACTTGCAACATTATTAGTGTCAAAACTGGCAACATTATTAATGTCAAAACTAACATTATTAGTGTCAAAACTAGCAACATTATTAGTGTCAAAACTGGCAACATTATTAGTGTCAAAACTAACATTATTAGTGTCAAAACTTGCAACATTATTAGTGTCAAAACTGGCAACATTATTAGTGTCAAAACTGGCAACATTATTAGTGTCAAAACTGGCAACATTATTAGTGTCAAAACTGGCAACATTATTAGTGTCAAAACTTGCAACATTATTAGTGTCAAAACTAGCAACATTATTAGTGTCAAAGCTAGCAACATTATTACTGTCAAAACTAGCAACATTATTAGTTTCAAAACTAGCAACATTATTACTGTCAAAGCTAGCAACATTGTTAGTATCAAAACTAGCAACACTGAGTGTCAAAACTAGCAACACTGAGTGTCAAAACTAGCAACACTGAGTGTCAAAACTAGCAACACTGAGTGTCAAAACAAGTAACATTATTAGTGTCAAAAGTAATAACCTTTCATTTAATAACAAGCAAAAGTGATGTCTTTTATATAACAAAAATAAACTAAAATTAGGAATTTTTCATTAATATTTTACACTTGATACACAAACATAATGATCTCGTAAACATTGGTGACAAGCATATTTTTTTATTTAAAACTTTATATACAAAATACATGCATAGGTAGTGCAAACTTACCTATACTAAAAAATATAATTGATAATACAGAATCAAAGGTAAACTATTATGCATCTGTATTGTGATATTGTAAGTCAGTCAAGGAGTGGGTTGGGGGGGGAATTACCTGGATGCTGGTGAAGGGATCTTGATTCAAGGAATTGTAATTGTTCTTCGTAGCCTTGGATCAAACCTTATAACCTCCTATTCTTCAAGCCTTGTATAACCCCCTGTGGGTTTAGCGCTTCCTATGAATAATGTGATATGGGAAGTAAATTTTGTTAGGCTTGGAGCCTACCGGCTACGCATGCTTCATTCTGGCTGTATATAAACTGTACTCTTAACAATCAAGACCACTTTACTTCCTAAATTAACGAATAAAACAAATTCAGTGTGTACATACTTCTGAGTGTATATACCATATTACATCTGTAGTATATACGGCATTAAGCGCATAGTGCATCTGAATTTAGTGTCAGCGTTTTGGTTTGTGATTCGATGTTTAAGGAGAATTAGTTTAAGAACTACTCGAGGGTCAAGGCCACAAAGACACTCACCACCAGACAAGATTATTTTAATTCTGAGACAGAGATTAAATTAAACTATGTGTATATACAGTGATAAACATAAACTAGGTGTATATAGCCTCTGGTGTGTTATTATTATTATTATTATTATAATCAAGGGGAAGCGCTAAACCCGGAGGATTATACAGCGCCTGGGGGGGGATGTGGAAGGCATTCAGGCTTAATTCGGGGAACTGGAGCACAGATCCAATTCCTAAATCAAGAGCCCCTCACCAACATCAAGGAACCTTCCTTGAGGGGTCTGGTGTGTTGAGTATCTCGAACACTGAGTCAGGTTGGGCGGTGCTTCAGTGAGCAGCAATTTCAGAGTGGTGTGCACAAACTCAACCAGCTTGGCAGCAAGTGTATGCTCTCAGTTTTTGTATTTTTATTTAAGTTCCGTGAGATGTTTCCCACGTTACGGACACTACAGCTTCAGGATGTGTGAGCAAACATCAGTCTGGCCGGGAGATAACATCATTAGTATTTAAAATTGGTTAATAAACGTACCATTGGTGAGTGTACTAAAATTGATTTCATTTGTATCTTTAGTCTCGACTAGTTTCTCCCAATTCTGGCTTAATTAACCTAACATTTATTTAATGACTGGGTAATGCTTAGTAATGGACATTTGCAATTTCTTGTTTATAACGAAGTAGCCTATCGAATTATCTATCGATTACAGCCTAATTATCGAGACGTAAATTAAGCGGTTTCTTCATAAAAATTACCAAATTATGTGCATTTGTGATGTTTAAGCTATGAAATTTTGCGTTATACCCCAAGATCTTTTGATAACAATAACTGTATACTGCGAGTTACATAGGTAGTTACCAACGAGGTGAGGGCTGGGAAGGGCAGAGGTGGTTGATTTGGGGATAATGTGGGGGGGGGGGGATGTGGGGTTTGAGGTGAAAGTTAGGTTAGGGAAGGTTCGTCACTAAACAAGATACCCACAGGTTGAGCTTTTGGTCATCTGACCAAAGCCTTCCGCTGCCTTACCGGTCCACCCCTTTAAAAATTATGGTTATAATTAAAACCATTCCATTATGTATATGTGTGTGTGTGTGTGTACAAAAACACTAAATACCCTAGGTATTTTTCTTTTGTTTTTCCTCTCACACTTGGTGTTTGAGGAAGATAGATACTTAATGTATGTACTCGCTTATTTGTGGTTGCAGGGGTCGATTCACAGCTCCTGGTGTGTCTGTCTGTCTGTGTCTGTCTGTCTGTCTATGTAAGTAAGTATAGCATTAATGAGGTGTGTGTGTATCGTGAATCCACAGATAATGGGTAACTGAATGGGAGTCTTACTTAATAGCCAGAAATTGCAGACTTGGGTTAATATGCAGCGATGATTGTCAGACAAACCTAGCGTATTTAAATAGTTTTATTTTTTCTGATTTTTTTTTAAATCTTTTTTACTAAGGACATGAACAGGTCATCCACCAGGAGGCCTAGTCTGAAACTGGGCCGTGGGAGGGTTGACCCACCTTCACCAATAAGGACGAGGTCGACAATGGCACCGAGGGAGACGTGTAAAGCATGGATACACTCGCAGTAGTCAGCAGAGCACTGACCACGACGTACACCATCAGCGCTGCAGTTCTCAGACTTTAGGGGTTTACGGTTGACCAGCAGGGGCTTGGGTGGTGCTCTGAAGGTGAGGTGGTTGATCTGCGGTGTCAAGACTCTCTTCTCCCAGGATTCTGTAGGGACGAGTTATGGCAGGTTATGGTACAGCGTTAAAAAACGTTATGGAGCGATGTTAAGGATCAGTGCAAGGTGTTACGCGAGACCGGGAAGGGGGGATATGTGGCACAGAACGTCACTGAAGTTAGTCACCAGGTGGTAAAGATGTTGATGCTGTATCACAGGGTTATCTAGTGTGTTTTGAATGGCTAGAAAGCGTCACACAAGGGAATCTAGTGTGATAGGTGTCACAGGGATATCCAGTATGCTTAAATGGGTCAGGGGACTTCACATGAAAATCAAGTGTTAAGAGGGTTAGAAGCCATAACCGGAATCCAGTATGATTGAGAGGCGTCACAATAGAATCTGTTTTTACAGTGTTTCTGAATGGTTTGAAATAGTCACAAGATTAGTCAGTGTTTTTAACGAGCTTAGTAAAATGACTCGGCGCCATGGGGATACTATGAAGTACCTTCAAGCTAGAACAACATGACGTTTATATACTAGGAACATAACCCCTCCCCCTCACCGTCGTAGATGTTGTAGTAGATGAGAGAGTAGAAGTTCTGGTTGTGTACTGTCTTGGATGAGAAGGCGAGGTAGAATGTGTTGTTGGTCTTGGGTATTTTGAGTTTTTCTGGTAGTGCTAATGCTTGCAATGCCGCCACACAGCGCTGGCCCTGAGTGCCACACCTGCCGCTGAACTCCTCCTGTGAAATATGCCACCGTGTAAGGTGTTACTTTTGTAGGAGACGACAGTAAGTTAAAACCGCATATGATATAAATACATCTGTTACTTATATATGGGAAAACAAGTTTTGATTTATTCATCTACATATGTTGCAAATCCTATTTAGGCTGCTATGGTATACGTATATTGAAAGATGTAATATTATAAACAGGAAAATGACATACACAGATGAGGGAAGATCTGTATATTTCGATTTTCAACTGAGATCAACCTCATCTGCTGAAGAGGATCTTATCTGGGGATACAAATATACATAGAGATCTTCCCATACCTTTGTGCTTGTCTACTTGGGTTCTTTTTTCCTGTGTATTAAAATTATGTATTACTGATGTTTTTATGGCCTTCAGACGGTGGTGGTAGTGTTCGGGAGCATAAGATATATTTCACCTAAATTAGACATGTGCAGCATTTGGAAACTTTTATTTGAAGTTTCTAAACATGGCATATGTAATTTATGCCTTAGTTGGTATTATGTACGTTGTGGGATTCAGTTATTTGCTCTGTTTGGGGATTTGTGCTTTAATATCAGGTGTAATCGTGTAGTCAGTTAGTGAAGAATATTTTACCATATTGCTTCCTTGGAAATCGAAACTAATTTAGGGGAAGATTGAATTAGGCTGGCCGAGGAAGTTGATAGACCACTATTACTATTTGGCTGGGAAGCAGCTGGTAGGATAGTTAACCGCTACACATCTGGTCGAATAAGTCTGCCTTTCAACACTAAATCTCATTACTCTTACAGGTATTTTTGCAATGAGAAACTGTTAACCGGTAAGCATCAACATTATACAGAAAAGTCCGGCAGAACAATAATAAGCCTCTGCCGCCAGCTGTCTTATAAAGGATTCGCCATATTTTCTTTAGCTACTTGGTCATGTTAGTATCAAATTGTCATTGTTATTTGTGTTGAGGAAAATTCAGATTTGTCCTGATCACACAGTCCAGTATTTGTAGGAATTACTTAATGTCTTTAGCTTTAGATTTTAAAATAAAAAATATTTACAGGTTCCACTCATCCCCCGATCCGGGGGGGGGGGGCCATCACCGGGTCACCATCTGGAAAAGACCCGGGCCGGGACAGTAACGGCGAACCACCTACTATTACTACTACTACAGGTTCCAGTCGCTACGAGGCTAGATATTTATCCCAAGAGAGCATTGAACGTTTAAGATACTGAAATGGAGTAGGACCGTCAGTCTGGGGAAACAGTCTGCATAACTCACGTAAGTGGATACCATAACACAGTGCACATAATGGCGATTGACCTTTCGATCTTTCGTCCTTGTATTGGGGGGCATCAGTGAGCTACTATAATTATATTGTTGTTGGGGGCCTGGGGGGGGGTTGTAACGTTCTCAGTTATAAAGAAATTAGTAACATTACGTTAATAGATTAGCTCTTTTGAACTATAGATACTGAAACGCTAAAATGTATATTTTAAAAGCTATGTTAAATTAATTTTGGAATGTATAATTGCAGTGAGGTAACCACAGCTTGCATATACAGTTGTAGTGAGGTGACTACCTCTTGCATATACAGTTGTAGTAAGGTGACTACCCCTTGCATATACAGTTGTAGTGAGGTGACTACCCCTTGCATATACAGTTGTAGTGAGGTGACTACCCCTTGCATATACAGTTGTAGTGAGGTGACTACCCCTTGCATATACAGTTGTAGTGAGGTGACTACCCCTTGCATATACAGTTGTAGTGAGGTGACTACCCCTTGCATATACAGTTGTAGTGAGGTGACTACCCCTTGCATATACAGTTGTAGTGAGGTGACTACCCCTTGCATATACAGTTGTAGTGAGGTGACTACCCCTTGCATATACAGTTGTAGTGAGGTGACTACCCCTTGCATATACAGTTGTAGTGAGGTGACTACCCCTTGCATATACAGTTGTAGTGAGGTGACTACCCCTTGCATATACAGTTGTAGTGAGGTGACTACCTCCTGCATATACAGTTGTAGTGAGGTGACTACCCCTTGCATATACAGTTGTAGTGAGGCAACTACCCCTTGCATATACAGTTGTAGTGAGGCGACTACCCCTTGCATATACAGTTGTAGTGAGGCGACTACCCCTTGCATATACAGTTGTAGTGAGGCGACTACCCCTTGCATATACAGTTGTAGTGAGGCGACTACCCCTTGCATATACAGTTGTAGAGAGGCGACTACCCCTTGCATATACAGTTGTAGTGAGGCGACTACCCCTTGCATATACAGTTGTAGTGAGGCGACTACCCCTTGCATATACAGTTGTAGTGAGGCGACTACCCCTTGCATATACAGTTGTAGTGAGGCGACTACCCCTTGCATATACAGTTGTAGTGAGGTGACTACCCCTTGCATATACAGTTGTAGTGAGGTGACTACCCCTTGCATATACAGTTGTAGTGAGGTGACTACCCCTTGCATATACAGTTGTAGTGAGGTGACTACCCCTTGCATATACAGTTGTAGTGAGGTGACTACCCCTTGCATATACAGTTGTAGTGAGGTGACTACCCCTTGCATATACAGTTGTAGTGAGGTGACTACCCCTTGCATATACAGTTGTAGTGAGGTGACTACCCCTTGCATATACAGTTGTAGTGAGGCGACTACCCCTTGCATATACAGTTGTAGTGAGGCGACTACCCCTTGCATATACAGTTGTAGTGAGGCGACTACCCCTTGCATATACAGTTGTAGTGAGGCGACTACCCCTTGCATATACAGTTGTAGTGAGGCGACTACCCCTTGCATATACAGTTGTAGAGAGGCGACTACCCCTTGCATATACAGCTGTAATGAGGCGACTACCCCTTGCATATACAGTTGTAGTGAGGCGACTACCCCTTGCATATACAGTTGTAGTGAGACTACCCATTGCATATACAGTTGTAGTGAGGCGACTAGCCCTTGCATATACAGTTGTAGTGAGGCGACTACCCCTTGCATATACAGTTGTAGTGAGGCGACTACCCCTTGCATATACAGTTGTAGTGAGGCGACTACCCCTTGCATATACAGTTGTAGTGAGGCGACTACCCCTTGCATATACAGTTGTAGTGAGGCGACTACCCCTTGCATATACAGTTGTAGTGAGGCGACTACCCCTTGCATATCCAGTTGTAGCGAGGCGACTACCCCTTGCATATACAGTTGTACCGAGGTGACTACCTCTTGCATATACAGTTGTACCGAGGTGACTACCCCTTGCATATACAGTTGTACCGAGGTGACTACCCCTTGCATAGACAGTTGTAGTGAGGCGACTACCCCTTGCATATACAGTTGTAGTGAGGCGACTACCCCTTGCATATACAGTTGTAGTGAGGCGACTACCCCTTGCATATACATTTGTAGTGAGGCGACTACCCCTTGCATATACATTTGTAGTGAGGCGACTACCCCTTGCATATACAGTTGTAGTGAGGCGACTACCCCTTGCATATACAGTTGTAGTGAGGCGACTACCCCTTGCATATACAGTTGTACCGAGGTGACTACCTCTTGCATATACAGTTGTACCGAGGTGACTACCCCTTGCATATACAGTTGTACCGAGGTGACTACCTCTTGCATATACAGTTGTACCGAGGTGACTACCCCTTGCATATACAGTTGTACCGAGGTGGCTACCCCTTGCATAGACAGTTGTAGTGAGGCGACTACCCCTTGCATATACAGTTGTAGTGAGGCGACTACCCCTTGCATATACAGTTGTAGTGAGGCGACTACCCCTTGCATATACAGTTGTAGTGAGGCGACTACCCCTTGCATATACAGTTGTAGTGAGGCGACTACCCCTTGCATATACAGTTGTAGTGAGGCGACTACCCCTTGCATATACAGTTGTACCGAGGTGACTACCTCTTGCATATACAGTTGTACCGAGGTGACTACCCCTTGCATATACAGTTGTACCGAGGTGACTACCCCTTGCATATACAGTTGTACCGAGGTGACTACCTCTTGTATATACAGTTGTACCGAGGTGACTACGCCTTGTATATACAATTGAGATAACTGCACCTTATATTTACGGTTGTAGTCAGGTGACCTTGTATATGGAACTGTAGTATAGTTACCGCACCTTAGGACAAGTTTTTTTAACATCGGTATAAGGAAAATTTCGTCATATTTCTGAGCATTTCAAAAACAAAATTCGTAGAAAACTTCAGAAAGTATTTGTGGAATGGATTTAAGAATGAAGCATTGTGTGCTGAAACTCGTTAAAACTTCAGTGGAGAAATATAGGCTGGACACCACGAGCGTAGTTCAGTTTTCTACCATTAAAAAGATAAAAGTAAATTAGGTAGGTTCGGCACGTACACACCCAGTGTCTTAGCACGCCAGTGATCTCTCTAGCTCGCGCATTATCAGACTTTAGTTCTTGAATAGGGACTAATCATTTCAAACATGAAAAAGCCTGGTATGTAGGTGAAGCGTTGCACATGTCATGCATATCAAGATTTTGAGTAGCGAGAAGATCAGAGAACTAGAGGAGACTTGATCATGTATTCTGTTAAACTGTAAACAAATACGTAGTTGAAGTATAAAATACTCTCAAGACGGAGATTGTTGGTAGAGGCAGGCTGAGCTGGGAGGAAGATAACTCGATTAATATAATTACGAAGGTGTTAGGGCTTAACCCCCGTAGACACAACTAGGCGAATATATACATCCATACATACACAAGCTGAGATACGTTAATATATACTAAGAAAATAAGGTAGAGCCACGGACGTTGATAGCGACGGATCAGGAGCTGTGGACTTGAGCATAACTGTCGGCGTGAGCGAGTCTGTACATGGGTTTCATACTCACAGCTCCGGGCGATGGGTTGGCTGCAGGCGTGGGTGTGGGCGGGATAGCTGGCAGCTGCTGGAAGTCTGTGAAGTTGGAAGGGAGGTACTGTAGTGCAGCGTATTGATGGAGACCGGCACAATGGCCGCCCCCGGTGACTCTAATCCAGTACGTCCCACCTGAGGCGTTGGGGTCATGCTCAGCTGAGAACATAGCGTCGTATCGTTCCCCTGGAGGACGAGACAAAGGTGGAAAGCGTGTAGATGAGAGCGAGGGGTCACTTGAAGGTAAGGACAGAGGTGTGCCATATAAAAAACACTAGAAGGAAGCATCTCAGAGCTTCATGGCTGAAAGTAGCATCTAACTCGCAAATTGGAATTGAGAACAAAGTAGTTTCAGTTCGTTCTGAACCATTATTCGCAACTTGATAATGGTCCACGACATACCGAATCATCGTTTACTTTATTTTGTGTTTGGATATTTCATTAGGGACGACCCCTCAAGGGAGGTTCCTTGACGCTGGTGAGGGGTTCTTGATGTATGGAATTGGATCTGTGCTTCAGTTCCCTGAATTAAGCTTGAATACCTTCCACATTCCCCCCCTCCCCCACAGGCACTGTATAATCCTATGGGTTTAGCGCTTCCCCCATGATTATAATAATCATTAGGGAAGTAAAGTTTACTGTTAAGTGGAGTACTCCAGGAAAGTTGCCTGTCTCCTGCATTTTCCATTCTATGCACAAAAATGGTTGCTTAAAATGAATAATTCATGTTGCAGTAGAAAAACTACCCGGAGAAAATTTGGAGGCTTATATAAGAGACTGGAGGCTCATAGAAGTAGATGCACAACTGAGAGACTAGCTGGGTGGGAGGCTTCGCTGATGGGGTAGCCTTGATGTCGGTAAATGACTCCTAATACAAGGAATTGGAATTACCTAACTCTTGAATCAGTCCTGAATATCTCCCAGTTCCCAAGCGGGTTTAGCACTTTCCAGTGAATATAAATCAACTGGAGGGTAGTAGAGAACTAAAAAACCGATAAATTGTGAATTTGAGTAATTTTTTTATTTAGCTACGTTTTCCCCACTGTGGAAGGTGTCAGATACGTAGTTAAATAGAAGGCTTGTTCATTCGCTAAACATTTGAAAAGTCGTGATCCATGTGTAAGAAGGTGGTAGTGGTTTACCTGGGTGGATGAGTATCGCTGAAGTGTTGACGGGAGAGACTGATGCACCGTCAGCTGCTAGGAGAATGAGGTCGTGATTGTCTATTGTCACAGTCACGGGGCAGTGGGCGATGGCAGCGTTGATGATGCGCAGGCGGTAACGGGTACCTGTGGGGGATCACAAGGTATCAATGCTTCTTAGAAAGAAAAGTTAGTCAGTTCATCTATATAGTTTTGCTTACCACCCAGAGACGGAAGTGTAAGGCTGATGTATTTTTGTAGCCCCTATGGCTTGTTTGTACCTTATTTTCCATATGCTTCGGTGTGTGTCTGCCCGCCCATTGTCCCTGTGCCTTTGTGTCTGTGCTCCATACCTCGTTGCCCCTGTACCCTTCGTTTCTGTGCCTTGCATATCCTTTGTTCACACTCTTCCCTGTAAAGTCTCTTCGCATCTTTTAGTTATTTATTCGTGATAATATATGAAATATTTGCACATTCATTATTTACATTCTCGTAGAGACATCTACTGGTCCTTCTCTGTGCCGAGGTTGTGAGGAATGGCGTGGATATAGCTACATAACTAGCACATAACATATGGTATACCCTTCTTTTATTCATCATGCTTTCTAGCGTATTTGTAGGTGGAAAATTCATGAAACTAATGAAAACATTTATACTTCGATACACTGACAAGGTATCATAAAATAGCTAAGTACGATTAATCCCGCATAAATAAAACAAATTAAAGCAGTTTGTGAAATTAGAAAGGCAAGATAGAGGAGAGAAAAATGTAACTGTCAGAATGACTAGAGAATGGTGGTGATGTAGGGGTAGGGCCAAGTGAACGAGGGTAAAGCCTGATGTGGGGAAGGCAGGTGTAGGGGTGACTTACCGTTCTCAACCAGGAACTTAGCGTAGGGAACCCGAGGGGTCTTGACGGTGTCCTCTAGGTGCTGTGTAGGAAAAAAGAACTAGCTTAGTGGTCCTACAGGTTGATGCCACCCTTACCCCTCGCTCTCTCTCTCAAATACCAGTCTTTGTAGTTCTCATATATATTCATATACGTATTTAGCTTCTAGAGTGACAGTAGAAGCCAGAATCCTGATACGTGGTTGATGCCCAAAGTAATTGATAATGTTCAGGCAAGAGGTAAAGTATTGAATGTTCCACCTGAAACTTACCATACTAGCACCTCGCCTGCTGACATTGTTCCCCCTTACTTTATCATCACATGCTGAGGTTGCTTGCACTCACCTGCTGTGGGCCTCTTCCATTGATGAGGAGTGAATCAGGTGTGGGATCGCGTCCGTCACTGTTTTTGTTGGCATATATTGTTTGTGTCGTCTTGTGGAACCAGTCGTTGATCTGCGGAAATGACGATAAATATAATTAGTGCTGATAACATCTCTTGGGGATTTAATTATATGACCAGCAGTATTATTGTGTGGCGGTAGAGATAAGATATAGTGTGATTCCTTTGGTTTTGTAGAAGTTGAATAGATTAGTCGTAGCCTAGTGTGGTGGAACACAGGTGAAGTTACAGGTACAGGATGAGTTACTTAATACACGGCATATTGGGATAGACTTTTTTATTACGAGAATCAGTCGGGGAAACGGATGATGACAAAGTTGATATATAGTGATGTTAAAAAGTACTTCTTAGTCTGAGAGTGATTAAAATGTAACGAACTGGAAGAGAAACTGATGTATGCAAATCTTTTATACATAGCTTCAAAAATAGGTATAGGAGGGTGAACGATATAAGACTACAAACTTACGGTAAGGAGGTGCTCTGCCAAAAACTGGTTGGGGTCTTTGGAGACAGGTTGGTGTACGATGATTGGACCAAACACCCCGTCACCTCGCTCAAAACCTGTAGCAGGAGAGAGGTCATGCTTACTAACTACTGCTGACTAGTACCACTGCTAACTAGTACTGCTGCTAACTAGTACTGCTGCTAACTAGTACTGCTGCTAACTAGTACTGCTGCTAACTAGTACTGCTGCTAACTAGTACTGCTGCTAACTAGTACTGCTGCTAACTAGTACTACGGCTAACTAGTACTGCTGCTAACTAGTACTATGGCTAACTAGTACTACTAATTAGCACTAACTAGCACTACTATTTACTACTAACTACTACACACACATGGCTATCATAATAATCTAGTTAATAAGCTTGAAATTGATGGGTTTTTGTCATAGCTGGAGAATACAGCTTCTAGTCAGGTTTAATTTCTTAGTGCCTCCTCTTTATTTAAACAAATTGTGTCCCATAAAGTAATTAATGACTCTCCTGATCAGAAGTCAGTGTTTGACTATTGGGTAATCCTAGGTTACATTTTCGTAATGTAATCCTTATGCAGCCGTGACATCTGTGTCCCCTCAAGGCCATTGTAACAAATTTGTATGCTATATATCTGTCGTGCCGAATAGGTAAAGCTTGCGATTTTGGCTTAAATAGCAACGCTCTTCTTGCCGAATAAGGCGAGCGAAAATTTGTGTATGCAATAATTTCGCAAAAATCATTCTGAACCTAACGAAAATATATATTTCATTGTTTATTAAATTATTGTAAACTTATCTAAAATATATTTAGTTGGATTAGGCTAAATTGCGTTTGTTATAATAAGGTTAGGTAAGTTTTCTAAGGTTCTTTTGGTATAAAATTATCAATTTTTACATTAACATAAATGAAAAAATATATCTTTAAACGTATAAGAGAAAATTTTAGAAAGGACTTAATTTCAAAGAAGTTCATGCTAATTGACCAATTTTACCTATTCGGCACGACATATCCAAAGCCTAAATAAAAATTACCAAGTCTTAATCGTTGGCCAGTCTTGTAGAAAAATTTGGATTGATTTTCGTCAGTGTAGATCTTAAACTGCCATTTTTGTTGAAATTGGAAAAACGGAACACTGGTTTTGATGAACTTACAAATTTTATATAATTCGTAAGTTTATCCGATTGGTTTCAAACTTTCAATCCAATTAATTGATAATTTAACTTCTGAGCGGCTTCAAATATAGTGTTTGTTTATTTTATATTGACGTATGAGAACTACAAAATGCCTCTTCAGTTCGGCTTTAAACTTTTAAAGCTAGTTTTTCTTGGTGGGGAAATTTGAATTTGTGTTGGACTGTGTATATCCTAATGTCAGTTTTTTATTAAAGAAAAAAAAACTGAGATTAGTTTCCGTGTGATAACTTAAGGCTTCTTCCCTTTCACCTAAAATCTTCACCGTTAATATTTTACGGCGTTGCAAAGTTTTGCCGCGCTCTGCAATATGCCTTTCACGTGCATTGAGGCACAGGGGACTAGGATGAAGCAATAGCTTGTGCTACTAGGTCAGTTGCCGTGTTCCTTAAGTGAATGTGACCTGACCTGACTAGGTTGAGGCATTGGCTTAAGCCTGTAGGAGACTTGGACCTGCCTAGCGTGGGCCAGTAGGCCTGCTGCCGTGTTCCTTCTTTCTTATGTTCTTAATACGGGGATACCTTTCTGGGAGCGTGCCATTAGTGGTAGTGTGATAGATCACTGTCATATCCGGTTTATAAAGCCACCCGAGCAAACACCAGGACATACTTATTAGAAAACGCTTCGGTCTCGGGGCCTTGATCACTTCTAATATACAGAGGTTAAAAAGACAGTCTTTATAGGCGGAGAGTGAGGTGTGAGTGACGCATGGTGACCTGAGTGAGGTGTGAGTGACGCATGGTGACCTGAAGAATGACATATTGTAGTCTTCAGGTCACCATGCGTCACTCACTCTTTTTAACCTTTGTTGTTAGAAGTAATCAAGGTTCCAGGACCGATTTTTTTCTAACATGCCCTAGTATTTGCTATGATGACTTTCTAAATCAATTTATGGGTATCTATTGCCACATTCCTCCAGTAACCTTGTCTAAGTGGTGCTCTCCCAGTAATTTTATATTCCCATTCTTTTATTAGTGTAGTGAATAATTGTCTAATCCTATATTTGTGTATCATTTTTCACAATATTATCTGAACGTAAAGTGACTCGAGTTTCTCTTTAATTGAGCAGCTGTGTAGTGTTTTTTAAGAGCACAGTGCTGTTAAGAGCTCAGTCGCACTTAAGTGGTGAAAAGTGCTCTGTTGGGAAGTGAACAGGGATCCCCCACCCCCCCCGTCAATGACACCCTAACATCACCCACCCCCTTTGCCCTCCCTCCCTCTCCTCACGTACCAGTCTGCGCGTGCCAGAAGTGTGTGCCGGGGTTCGAGGCGAAGAAGGAGTACCTGAAGCCTGATCCTGGGGGTATGGGGCACTGAGTAACCCCAGGGGTGCCATCCATGTAGGGCGTCTGGCGGGCGTTGGGCATGGCTCTGGAGGGCCCCATGGTCAACCCGTGCCAGTGTAAAGCCAAGGCTGTTGACGGTAAGTTGTTCATGACGTCTACCAACACCTTGTCTCCCACACACACCTGTTGAAGGACACACACAGTCAAACACGGAACATAACATTCTACCAAGACATGGAATGGTGACGCTTATCAGAACAAGGAACTAGGATGTGCCCAAAGATGCCATTAAAGATGTTTTTGGTATAGCTGTAATGTTCATGTAGTTCTCTTCTCATTAAAGTGTACAGCATGTGTTGTTTCGATGTATTGTTGGACTGATAGAGCAATACCGTCACACTTCAGGTTGGATGAGGCGGTGGTCGGTTGGATAACGTGCCTGTGCAGATGTGCGCTGTGTATGGCCATCTAAAAAAATATAAAAAACTTGGATGAAAAGATAATGATGGGATGTCCCAGGATAGGGAGGATGGGAGACTGACCTCTATGGGAGGACCTGGGATGAGCTTGTTGATAGTGACTACCATCCTGCGGATGCCATCGCCAACCACACACTCTGGACGGTCACAATCTGTCACGTTTCTTGGACAGTCATAACACGCTCTGTAAAACACGCACAATATACCATTAAATTTTGGGCATCATACAAATGGTTTTTTTTTTTTTTTTTTTTTAATTGGACAACTCGGCAGTGTGGTGCTACTCTTGAGTTTCATAGGAGTACATGGTAGACAGCGAAGGACTTGGAAATCCACACCAAGGAGGCTGTCTGCTGCGAACAATTATCTACTTTTTCAATTAAAGGCTGTTGTGTATTCTGTATGAGACGAGGATAGAAAAGTAGAAGGTTCTCTCCCCACCACACAAGCACTCGCTATGTTTCCCTGTCATATTCCATCAGAGTGAGTTACAGTGAGGAGATGGTGAAGCATGATGGGAGGCGGTGAGAGATGAGGAAGAGGGTGAAGCATGATGGGAGGTAATGAGGGATGAGGGAAGATAATGACGTGAAACTCACCTGGACATTGTCTGGTAGAAGTGCACGTCGAAGTTGAACTGGCAGATACGGGTGTCATTCTCCGCACATGGACGTCGGCAGAACTCGCCTGAAACGCAACACCACAGGTGCATTTATGAGAGAGATATGCAAGATATGTTCATGACATTAAATTCTCTGCGGTATAGATAGGGTAGGCATAGCTAAACTATTTACCCTGGGTGGTGGTGGAGGAGGACCAGGGATCATGGGGCGCCTGGTCTTGGTGAATGGCTCTTAAATCAGGAAACTTAAGTTTTCTTCCTTAAATCAGACCTGATTACTCGCCAACCCTCCCATTCCCCAGGCAGTGAGTAACCTGCATGAGTTTAATGCTTCTCCGTGAATGCAAAAGAGTAATACGGAAGTGTTATGCGGTTAGAAACGGCTCAGCCGAAAGTATATGCAGTCCTGAATTTACTAACCAGTACGTCAGAGATATATATTAGCCAACAGAAAATTAGTTAAGCTTTACATACCATTAGCTGTTTCAAAAACTACATTTGTATATAATGTTTTTAAAAGTAAAGAATTTAGAATTTTGAGATAGAGCTAGACACTCGACAAACACTAGTAATTGTAGGAGTGAGGGTAAAGAAAGAAGCGTGTTTGAGCAATCACTATAATAAATTCCGTGGAGTTACGTTTAGTCCAGGACGCCACACACTCCTTACCACGTATCAGATTTCCTTACTGATGTTCTTGGAACTGAGTCGAGTAATGGGATTAGCTATCTAAACGGGAGTGTCGCAGGCGGGGATGTAGTCACGTATGTATGTAGTCACGTATGTGGGGGAAGCAAGCTCCGGCTCCTGGGTCCAGCCTCTTAGCTATTAATTGACTGGTACGATGCCTTTTTAACCTCGTAGTTTCGTCATTTACATTAGAATACCTGTATGGTGTTTGCCTCTACTACTACTCACGCAGTTCATCCCACACGCGACCCTCAACTGGTCCGTCCCAGGCACTGTACCACTCACATTGAAGAAATACTTCTGCCTGCTCATTCGGTATTCAGTTTCCTTGAGTTTCTGTATGCGTCTTGTCAAGGTCCTTGAGTACCATGAATGATCAGCTTCCATGGTCAGCAGTCTATCTTGGCGTTGTGCCCGAATTTGTTATACATGGTGACCATTTCTCTAATGGTCCTTCGCCCTATACTGACATGAGGTTAATCTATTCGCCTTTTCGGTGTAGTTCGTATCCTTCAACTTTAAGACC